>NC_140359.1:30548878-30656378 GCF_963514085.1 Chelon labrosus
CACCGTCGCCTTCAGGCTGCTGTGGGGGTTTCAGGCCGGGTTTTTGTAAAGCGTCTTGAGATGATTTGTATTGTTATTGATGCTATATAAATAAAATTGAATTGAATTGAATTGAATTGAATCCCCGTGGGGATATTAGGGTGTTACAGCCGCAGGAAACAACAGTGGAAGATACTGTCGTGGCAACTGAAAATCAGTCGCTTGTCTAGTGCAGATGAGAGTTGGTCAATATACCAAGTTATGACACAATATTTAGTTTCTAGAAAACCTTTATTGCTTGCAAGCAAGAGCCACTCATCAGCGACAGATGATGAGTGAAGAGAGACAGTCTCTCCTCAGCTTTTATACTATCCTAAACAATGTTCATATCTGTAGCCACATCATAAGATCACATATGACTTGACACAACTCATTGTACTAACATCTCAACATACATCTCATGACACACATAACACTTCTCCTAACGTTAACCATCACTGTGTGACATACATGGACACATGGACACAGAGGAGGTACCTCAAATACCCCTCAGGCTGAACTCCTTCATGTGACTTCCTTATGTTAATGGAGCATACAACAACATATCCATTCATTCCCTGCAACCACATGATTATCATAAGGCAGAGCTTCTGACCATACCACAAGCTTCCACCTTACATACAATCTAAGGTTGCATCCACATATGTTAGGTTTCATATATAATATTAAAATAATAAGCGACATTTAAGAATTTCCCTCACAATACAAAAAAGATACAAACAATAGAATATGGCAGACAAATATGTTATGTACATAAAATATTTACATATTGCATCAGGTTTACAGTGGCTAATCAGAAGTTGAAACAACCACCTTGTGTAGATTGAGGGTTGAGGTGGTAAGGAGGTTAAATATATATATTGACATTGATGAATATCATGAATAAAGAGGAGCTGCACCAGGTATTGCACTAGAAAGACATGAGATTATGACAGTTTGTGTATATATAGTGCTCATGAGGATCCTGAAAAGAAGCTCAGCAGCAGCAGAGCTAAGAAATGCTGATGTTAAAGAGTCTGACTGCTGAGGGGACATAGGACATCCTGAAGACCTCCTTCTATCACTGTGGGTGCAGCAGTCTTTGGCTGAAAGAGCTTCCTAAAGTCCCAACTGTCTCCTACAGCGGATGAGAGGGGCTGTTCCTGATGTTTGACAGTTTAGCCAACATCCTCCTCTCCCTCACCTGCTCCACTGAATCCAGAGGACAGCCCAAGATGGAGCTGGACCTCGTGATCAGTTTGCCTAGTCTATTCTTGTCCCTCTCAGACCACAGCGTAGAAGGTTGCCGATGCAACCACACTGTCATAAAAGGTCATGAGCAGTGTCCTACACACTCCAAAGGACCTCAGTCTCCTCTGCAGGTGGAGGCAACTGGAGGTGACTTTGTTAGTACCTGCAACAAAGAGATACTAATATTGCAAACACTGCAACAAAGAGGTACTAATACTGTAAACACTACAACAAGGAGGTACTAATACTTAGGACTCATCTGTTTCCCTGCAGGTGTGCCTCTGCGGCGGGGGCGGTGCTCTCTGCAGGAGAATCAGCAGATCATGGAAAACGTGTCAGACTTCCTGGCTCTGACCGGTATCAGCTCAGCCAGTCAGCTTCTGTTTCCTCAGAGGTTCAAAGAGCAGGAAGCGGAGATCAGGAGGCTGAAAGTACAGCATCGTTTCCTGGAACGGATCGGTATGTAATCACATGTGATGTAAGGTCAGTTAGGTCTGGAGTTAGATCCTTCGTCGGTCTGTTAGTTAGGTCTGGAGTTAGATCTGTCATTGGTCTGTTAGTTAGGTCTGGAGTTAGATCCTTCGTCGGTCTGTTAGTTAGGTCTGGAGTCTCTCATCTCTCTCTCTCTCTCTCTCTCTCTCTCTCCAGCTGAGGGGGTTCCACGGTCGTGTCATCAGGTTTACACCAGAGCCAAGAAGATGTTTGATGACACGAACCACATGGGAAGGTGAGAAGTTGAATCCTTTATGTTTCTCATATTCCGTCCGTTAGCATTCCTTCTGTTCATGTTCGTCTTTTTGTGTTCTGCCTCTTCGTGTTCTGTTTTTTAGGTTCTCTGAGGAGGAGGTGTGTTCGCTGATAAAGTTTCATGAGCTCCACGGGAACAATTGGAAGATGATCTCAGAGAACATGGGTCGCAGCATCTACTCGCTACAGAAACGCTTTGTCACCCTCGGTGAGAACTCACCTGACCTTTGACCCCAGACCCCTGACCTCTGGTTCATTTATGTATTTCTAATCAGTTCAGAGTTTCTTCTGCTTTTTGGCTGAAACTGGTTCTGGATATGACCCGGGTATGTGTTCATGTCCAGCCTCAGGTCGTGGGTCGTGGGATCCGGAAGAAGAGTCCAAGTTGAAGCAGGCTCTGAAGGCTCACTTGGAGGCGTTGGTCCAACAGAACCCTGAAGGTTCTGGTCTGAGCAGAGACCAGCTGTGCAACAACCTGCCCTGGAAGGAAATCAGTCATCAGGTCGAAACCAGGTCCTGGACCCAGTGTCGACTTAAGTGGTCAGTACCCTGCCGGTTCTGTTAGGACAGATTCAGTTCAGATGAGTGGTACCGCAGAACTTTCTGGACTTTACTGTGTTTCAGGTTCAGCCTCTTGAAATCTAAACTGTCTCCGAGTGGAAGCGTCTTCAACCGAGGAGCTGAAGGACTTCAGGCCAAAATCCTCCTTATCAACACGTAAGACATGGTGACACACCAGAACCTGAACCTGAACCTGAACCTGAACCAGAACCTGAACCTGAACACCTTCAGTCTGTTTTCATGACCCTGGTTGGTGATCAATACTAGTCTCTGATCAGGTGACTGTGTTTCAGGTTGTATCTGATGGGTGTGGACGACGCAGCAGATGTCAACTGGGACGAGGTTGCTGAGACTGTGGGGTAAGGTCAAAGGTCAAACTCTGAACATTACCACTACCTGTACTTCCTGTACTTCCTGTACTGACAGTTTGTTGTGTTCCAGTAATGTGAGTCCTGTCTACGTCCAGAAGATGTTCCGCAGACTGAAAGTTTCCAGAGTTCCCAACTGGACTTGCTTATCATACGGAGGTCAGTGACCACAGTAACCATAGTAACCAACATGTCTGTGAAGGTTCTGAGTCATCCAGGTCATGGTATATCCAATAAAGGTTCAAAAAAGGCAACTGGACTTGTAGAGTTTTTTTGAGAAGACGTTTCCTCATCCGAGTAGCTTCTTCAGTTCTAGGGGACTGGTGGGAAGTTTGAGGTTTAAATAGGAACTCCTCCTAAAAAAATGTGCTTGTTATGCTAATAACCAGAAACTGTTCTGGTTATTAGCATAACAAGCATAACATAACATAACTTGCATAACTATAATAAGCATAACTTGATTGTTAGCTGCATCAGTTTCTGGTTGTTAGCATAACAAGCAAGTTTTCTCAGGAGGAGTTCCTATTTAAACCTCAGACTTCCCACCAGTCCCCTAGAACTGAAGAAGCTACTCGGATGAAATGTCTTCTCAATAAACTCTACAAGTCCAGTTGCCTTTTTGGAACCTTTATTGGATACAGTAACCAACATTTCTTTATTTCTGTCTGTCTTCCTCTCAGAGATCATTGATGTCCTGCATCAGAAGGTCATCCCCGTCCTCCAGGACAAACTGATGAAGTGCAGCAGTAAAGAGAGGAGGCAGCAGGAGGAAGAGGAGGAGCGGTATCAGCTGTCTGACATCTTCAGCTCAGAGTTTGAGGAGGTGGACAACAGCTGACCCTCAGACAGGCAGCTGCTTTAAAGACTGAGAAATTACTGATCCCGCCCATACCTGCTGATTGTCTCCGCCCCCTACTTGAGGTGACAGACGCGTCAACAGGAAGTGGATGTTCTGGTTTTGGGTTTCTGTAAAAAGATGTTTTATGTTTTCTCTTATAATGAAAAGATTTTCTTTTGTCAAACAACCTGCCTTGGTCGGTGATCGATGTTCTTGATCCGTCCAGATGTTCTCTGGATCTTCAGTCATTGTTTCAGTGAAAGAAAAATAAGATGATGACTCAGATTAAAGTGATTCAAACTTTATTCCACTTCACTGAAGGTTTAACGATTATCTAACTAATCACACACACGGGTGGCAGCAGAGGATTGTGGGTACTGTAGTTCATCTGTCAGTGATGGCCTGCAGACTACTGGTCCTCCTCATGATGTTTGGAACAAACAGGAGCCCAGATGCTCTCTCGATGGTTTCTATGGGAACCAGGAAGCGCTCCAGAGGAACCTTCTCACTGATTGGCTCGTTTGGCAGAACGTACGAGCGAAGCTCCACCCCCTTGCCATCTTTCTGCTCCAGGATCAGCACCTAAAGCGACGCAGGACAGGTGAGGTCATCACGGGGGACAGATTTCATGGGTGACATCATCACACTGACAGGAGACACTGACCTTGAAGAAGTGGGTTGGCACGGCAACATGGGTTTTTCCTATAACCTGATATCGAACGTAAAGTTTCCCATCGCCCTCCAACCTGAAACACAAACATACCTGAAGATGGCGTCGCTGCCCCCCGACCCAGACAACAGAAGATGTAGTTTACCTGGGCAGGTAGAGTGGGCCGGTGCACACGTAGACATTGTGGTACTGTTTGGTCAGAGAGCGGCAGAGCTTCTCCAGGTTGTTCCAGGTGTTCTGGTTCAGGTCAGGGTTCTGGACACAAGGTGCAGTTAAACATGTAGGACGTCCTACTGGCTTCACCTGAGCTCCTCACCTGGACACAGTTTACCTGTGGAGCAACATTGCTCAGGTAGAAGGTGTCCTCCATGGCCTTCTGACTCCATTTGTGATTGGCTGCAGCAGCCAGGTGACCTCTGTCAAAGCCACTCCCCCTGTAATCCGCATTGGTCGCCCTGTGGAAGACGTGGACACTGCAGACGAAACAAAGGTTTTCTTTTTCATTCAGAGGGAGATGCTACCTGTTCACTTATCTACCTGTCTTCCTGTATGTTAATCTAACTGTCTTCCAGTGTATCTGTCTCACCTGTCATCCTCTTTGAAGTCACAGTACTTCCTGTTTGATGGGCCGCTCAGGGAGGCGGGGTTTAGCCTCTCTATTACCCAGGATGCAGTGCGTGTGCGTGGGTCGTAGGAGGTGACGTAGGACTCTCTGGTCTTAATGTTGGCTAATGATGGGAAGCCATACTTCATCACAGCCCCCGAAGCACCTGGACTCACCTGGACCGACTCGTCAGTGAGACGACAAAGACACACTAGTCAGTCCATTAGTCAGTACTTGTCTTCCTGTTTACTACCCTACCTGTTTACTACTCTACCTGTCTTCCTGTTTACTACTCTACCTGTTTACTACTCTACCTGTCTACCTGTTTACTACTCTACCTGTTTACCTGTTTACTACTTTACCTGTCTAACTGTTTACTACTTTACTCTACCTGTCTTCCTGTTTACTACTTTACCTGTTTACCTGTTTACTACTCTACCTGTCTACTACTCTACCTGTCTACCTGTTTACTACTCTACCTGTCTACTACTCTACCTGTCTACCTGTTTACTACTCTACCTGTCTACCTGTTTACTACTCTACCTGTTTACTACTCTACCTGTCTTCCTGTTTACTACTCTACCTGTTTACTACTCTACCTGTTTACTACTCTACCTGTCTTCCTGTTTACTACTCTACCTGTCTATCTGTTTACTACTCTACCTGTCGACCTGTTTACTACTCTACCTGTTTACTACTCTGCCTGTCTACCTGTTTACTACTTTACCTGTCTAACTGTTTACTACTCTACCTGTCTTCCTGTTTACTACTCTACCTGTCTACTACTTTACCTGTCTTCCTGTTTACTACTCTACCTGTCTTCCTGTTTACTACTCTACCTGTCTACCTGTTTACTACTCTACCTGTTTACCTGTTTACTACTCTACCTCTTTACTACTCTACCTGTCTACCTGTTTACTACTCTACCTGTCTACTACTTTACCTGTCTTCCTGTTTACTACTCTACCTGTCTTCCTGTTTACTACTCTACCTCTTTACTACTCTACCTGTCTTCCTGTTTACTACTCTACCTGTCTACCAGTTTACTACTCTACCTGTTTACCTGTTTACTACTCTACCTGTTTACTACTCTGCCTGTCTACCTGTTTGCTACTCTGCCTGTCTAACTGTTTACTACTCTACCTGTCTACCTATTTACTACTCTACCTGTCTACTACTCTACCTTTCTACCTGTCTACTACTCTACCTGTCTTCCTGTTTACCACTCTACCTGTCTTCCTGTTTACCACTCTACCTGTCTTCCTGTTTACCACTTTACCTGTCTACCTGTTTACTACTCTACCTGTCTTCCTGTTTACTACTCTACCTGTCTACCTGTTTACTACTCTACCTGTTTACTACTCTACCTGTTTACCTGTTTACTACTCTACCTGTCTTCCTGTTTACTACTCTACCTGTCTACCTGTTTACTACTTTACCTGTCTAACTGTTTACTACTTTACTCTACCTGTCTACCTGTTTACTACTCTACCTGTTTACCTGTTTACTACTCTACCTGTTTACTACTCTACCTGTCTACTACTCTACCTGTCTACCTGTTTACTACTCTACCTGTTTACTACTCTACCTGTCTACCTGTTTACTACTCTACCTGTTTACTACTCTACCTGTCTTCCTGTTTACTACTCTACCTGTTTACTACTCTACCTGTCTTCCTGTTTACTACTCTACCTGTCTACCTGTTTACTACTCTACCTGTCTACCTGTTTACTACTTTACCTGTCTAACTGTTTACTACTCTACCTGTCTACCTGTTTACTACTCTACCTGTCTTCTTCCTGTATGTTAAACTACCAGTCTACTAGTCAGTCGGGTTAGCCATTCTCTTAAGATAAATTGTCTTTACCTGAAGGCAGTTGTGTTTAGTCTCTAATGACACATGACTTTACTCTGAACAGGCCCCTCCCATTTCACTGACTCCTCCCCCCGCTCCTCCTCCTGCCTAACATACATGTGAATACGGTTTAATAATTTAAAGAGACAGCGTCCTATTGACAAGACGTGTTTGTTGATCACAGGTTACTGATCAAGAATCTCTAATGTTTGACAAGAGAAAACATTTTAACTTTTAATTGAGGAATATGAAAAAAATGTTTTAACAGAAACTTTAGGAATATAACTGAACCACACACACACACACACACACACACGCACACGCACGCACTCACTCACTCACTCACTGTCAGCTCTGAGGCCTGGACCGTCGGTACCGGGATCACCGGGACTTTACTCAGCAGACCGGACCGCTCCTCCTCCTCCTCCCGGGGTCTGTCGCTCAGCAGGCGGCTCACTGAAGCTCCGAATCCCGCTCCGATCAACAAGGTCGCTCCGGTTCGACACAGCCGCCTCATGTTGCCGGCGTCGCAGTCTGATGACGTCACCGCCGACAGCTATTCTCGATTGGTTCTGCAGTGGATCAGCTGGTTTTAGCTGATCACTTTAACCTGTTTACCTGCAGTGTTATTGATATATCAATACCAAACATGACCTCCTTTTAGCCCAGGTCTGTACTTCTCAACCTCAAACACACACTGTGTGTGTGTGTGTGTGTGTGTGTGTGTGTGTGTGTGTGTGTGTGTGTGTGTGTGTGTGTGGTGGTGGTGGTGGGGGGGTGGGGGCCTTCAGTCACTAGGTGGCAGCAGAGCTCAAACTAATCAACAGGCTGCATGTTCAGCCCAGTAGAAGAAGAACAAATTCCCCTGTAAGTGTACAAAGTTCTTTCTTTATACATGAAAGAAAAAATAATCTATATTTATGGATTTTCACAGGTTTTGGATCATGTGACAGGAACAGGTTCTCTGTTGTTTCCAGATTATTACTGATGAATTGAGTAAGTGCTGTTGGGGCGCTTTGTATCACCTTAATGTAGTTTTTTAACCAGGCAGTTTAAATTATATTTAGTATTGAACTCATCCAATTTAAGTACAGGACCTTTGTCATCCATCAAGTGCACAACTGACCAGCAACGTTTGGAACTCTGGCGAGGTACGTTCAGGTGGGAGTCCACAGGTGAATCAGGAGGTGGTTGTCAGTGAAATGGCTCTGAACAAGGTCACTAAGTTCAGAAATGTCTATGGACCAATGAGAAGAGAAAACGACTCCCACATGATGATGTCACATCCTGTTAGAGAGTAAACAACACAAACACTTCCTGGTTTCATTGAGTTTAATGTGTTGGTCAGTAGAAGGTGACCAAACCAAGGGTCAGCAGGTACAGGTGAACCCTCAGAGGAGACGAAGATGAGTTGTCAAGGCAACCACCTTTCTTCAGACAGACACTCTGCTCGCAGAATGCACCTGCACACATGACATCATCACCCTTAGCTGTGACATCTTCTAGAGACCCCGCCCAAAACACCTGAATGTGCAGGTGTGACTTTACCTGTGAAGTTATCTGGACAGACGCACCGCCGGAAGTCGACGCAGGTTCCTCCGTTCTGACAGAGCAAGCGTTCGTCATCGCACACGTTGACTGATGGAGAACAATGATTATTGATTATCAAAACCATTATTGATGGCATGAGAACATGTTCTACACTAGTGAACACACCTGAAACACACTGTCTGCTGTACTAGTATAATACTGTAGTATTACGGAGTACCTGTGCAGCTGGCCCTGCCTCTTCTCCAGGTGTATCCAGGTAGACAGGAGTCACAGCGCCTCCCTGTGGCTCCATCTTTACACTGACAGAGACCCGACTCAGAGCAGTGGGGAGACGCACTACCTTCATCATCACAATCACACTCTGAGGACACAGAGACGTCATCATCATCACTGTCTTCATCATCATCATCATCATCATCATCATCATCATCATCTTGTACTGACCAACACAGATGTTCTCGTCGTCCAGTGGCAGTGAGGCGTTTCTATAGTAACCGAGGCGACAGTACTGACAGTTCTGTCCTCGAGTGTTGTCTTTGCAGCTCACACATGTGACCACGTTGATGAAGTCGATGTAGCTGCAGCGGTTGGAGTGACCGTTACACTCACAGTCTGACAGGGACAGAAAACTTCATAATGAACACATGAAACAATGAGGACAATGAGCACGCTCGCAACCGGTCACATGATCACACAGGTCTGATTGTGTCTGGTGGTGGCAGGGTTAAGGTCTGGAGCAAGTCTACTGGAGGATGAGAACAACACCTTCAGTCTTTGTGGTTAAGTCACCGGGGAGGAGTCAGGGATGGGGCAGGAAGCTGTCTTACCCTGGAAGGTGACGTAGGCGATTTTAGACAGCTGACTGAACTTTGGTCCTCCTGGAATCAAAATCTTCTGGATAACTTCAGACATAAAATGAGTAGTCAGCACTGCTGCTTGAGGCTCATCACCTTTATCACATCTATCATATCTACATCTATCACATCTATCACCTCTACATCTATCACATCTATCACCTCTACATCTATCACATCTATCACCTCTACATCTATCACATCTATCTATCACATCTATCATATCTACATCTATCACATCTATCACCTCTACATCTATCACATCTATCACCTCTACATCTATCACATCTATCTATCACATCCATCACCTCTACATCTATCACATCTATCACCTCTACATCTATCACATCTATCACCTCTACATCTATCACATCTATCACTTCTACATATATCTACATCTATCACCTCTACATCTATCTACATATATCTTCATCTATCTACATATGTCTTCATCTATCTACATCAATCACATCTATCTCCTCTACATCTATCACATCTATCACCTCTACATCTATCACATCTATCTCCTCTACATCTATCACATCTATCACCTCTACATCTATCACATCTATCACCTCTACATCTATCTACATATATCTTCATCTATCTACATCAATCACATCTATCTCCTCTACATCTATCACATCTATCACCTCTACATATATCTACATATATCTTCATCTATCTACATCTATCACATCTATCACCTCTACATCTATCACATCTATCACCTCTACATCTATCTACATATATCTACATCTATCACATCTATCTCCTCTACATCTATCACATCTATCACCTCTACATCTATCACATCCATCACCTCTACATCTATCACATCTATCACCTCTACATCTGTCACATCCATCACCTCTACATCTATCACATCTATCACCTCTACATCTGTCACATCTATCACCTCTACATCTATCACATCTATCACCTCTGCATCTATCACATCTATCACCTCTACATCTTTCACATCTATCACCTCTACATCTATCACATCTATCACCTCTACATCTATCACATCTATCACCTCTACATCTGTCACATCTATCACCTCTACATCTATCTACATATATCTTCATCTATCTACATCTATCTACATCTATCACATCTATCACCTCTACATCTATCACATCTATCACCTCTACATCTGTCACATCTATCACCTCTACATCTATCTACATATATCTTCATCTATCTACATCAATCACATCTATCTCCTCTCAGGACTAGATTCATATCACTCATGTTCTCTCCACTACTGTGTTCTACCTTTCTTCTCCTCTTCCTTCTTCCTTCTGTCCTTTGTTTCCTTGTTGGTCTCAGCAGCTGGTTGGTTAAGTGGATAAAGGAAGATGTGAATAATTTTTAATGTTTAAATTTCCAGCTGTTTTTTCGATCCTCTCATATATTATATTATATTATATTATATTATATGACCAATCACAGCTCTCCATTTCTGTACCTGTCTCCTCCTTCTTCAATTCTCCAGAGGGTTTTCCTTCCTCCCGGGCCACTGAGGAATCTAATCCAGGATTTTCTGCCACTGGAGGAGGATCTGGTCTAGGATCTACATCAGGTCTATCACTGTCTGTCACAGAATAACCAGATCTTGGTGATTCTGGTTCGCCATTCCCTGTTTCCCGTGGTGAGACAGCAGTCTGTTCAAGATTGTTTTGTCCTGGAGCATCAGCTGATCCCTGGGAATCACTGGGAATGTTTCCAGGTTCAACAGCAGGTCCAGAATCAGGTCCGGAACCTTGTCCAGGTTCAGCTAAACTAGGATCATCTGGCAAAGGGGAGGTGAAGTCAATAGGGGTCAGATCACCAACAGGGTCAGAATCATCTGATGTAGGACCACCTTCTCCTTCGGAAGACGTAGGCAACATGGGGTCTACAGGAGCTTCTGGAGGAGGTACTTCAGGAAGCTTATCAGGAAGAGGTACATATATGGAGGTTTCTGGACTCCTAGAAGAAGGCACTTCTGGAGATACGCCTGGAGGAGTTACATCAAGAGAAGCAGCATCTGGAGAAGGAATGTCAAAGGTTGATACATCTGGAGGAGGTTCGTCTGGAGGAAGTACATCAGGAGAAGGTAAATCAGGAAGTGGTTCTTTAGGAAGTACTTCTGGTGGTGGAATGTCAAAGAACAATGCATCGGGAGGAGCTTCATCAGGTGAAAGAATATCAGGAGTAGGTGTATCTGGAGGTGGACCATAGAGAGGAGGTATATCAGGGGAAGGTACAACAGGAGGGGTTTCATCAGGAGGAGGTATGTCCAGAGATGGTACTTCCTGTGGCACTTCAGGAAAAAGTCCATCTGGAGGTGGCTCTTCAGAGGATGGAGGAACAGAAGGGGCTTCATCTGGAGGAGGTACATCAGGGAGAAGTAGATCAGGACGAGATATTTCTGGAGTAGGCGTATTAAAAGGTACATCTTCTGGAACGTCTGGAAGAATAGAATTTGTGTCCGCTTCTGTTGTAGGCGGAGCATCTCCAGCCTGCCTGGTTTGCGTGGACCCAGTGAGCGGAGCATCTCCAGCCTGACTGGTTTTAGAGGACCCAGTAGGCGGAGCATCTCCAGCCTGACTGGTTTGGGTGGACCTGGTGGGCTGAGCATCTCCAAATGGTGGGCTTATATCTTGGATGGTGGATGTAGGCAGGATTGATGGTGCTGCACCAGCAGAAGGTGGAGCGGTACTGGTTGGCAGGTTGGTATTACCTGGCTCAGAGAAGTCAAAGTCAGAGGGCGGAGTCACTGGGTCAGAAATAGACACCTCAGAGTCAGAACTTTGGCCTGGGGCAGTGGGGCTAGTACTGGTGGGACTGGAGTTAATAATAGTGGTACTGGGAGGAGTGGATAGAGTGTCTACAGTCTCCATAGCTGGACAGTTAGATGGAGCTGTATCTGCCGTACTGCGCAGAAACCCATCAGAACTTGTTTTAACAGTAGTACCTACAGAAACCACGTCAGATGTTGTGGTGGGGTCAATGTCAGCATCACTAGTACCAGTGGAATACTGTGTAGAACCACTGTTAGTCATGGATGCACTGGTAGCTGAACCAGAGTCAAACAAAGTGGTACTATTAGTAGTAGAAATAATACTCCATGTGTCTGTGGTAGTATCTGAAACTGTAAGAGCACTTCCTGTTCTTGAATCAGTATTCGATGTGTACATAAACATAGTCATAGTACTGCCTGTAGAAGACATGGTGGAGCTAAAGGCAGCATTAGTGTCAGTCTGGGTACTGTCACTTAAAGTAGTAGTAGTTGTATCAGTTACAGTAGAGTCAGATAGAGTAGAAGTATCAGATACAGTAGAAGTGTCAGATACAGTAGAAGTGTAGGATGCGGTAAAGTCAGATAGAGTAGAGTCAGATACAGTAGAAGCGTCAGATACAGTAGAAGTGTAGGATGCAGTAAAGTCAGATAGAGTAGAGTCAGATACAGTAAAGTCAGATACAGTAGAAATGTCAGATAGAGTAGAAGTGTCAGGTAGAGTAGAAGTGTCTGAAACAGTAGAGTCAGATAGAGTAGAGTCAGATACAGTAGAAGTGTTAGATACAGTAGAAGTATCAGTTACAGTAAAGTCAGATACAGTAGAAGTGTAGGATGCAGTAAAGTCAGATAGAGTAGAGTCAGATATAGTAAAGTCAGATTGAGTAGAAGTGTCAGACACAGTAGAGTCAGATAGAGTAGAGTCAGATACAGTAGAAATGTCAGACACAGTAGAGTCAGATAGAGAAGATTCAGATACAGTAGAAATGTCAGATAGAGTAGAAGTGTAGGATGCAGTAAAGTCAGATAGAGTAGAAGTGTCAGAAACAGTGGAGTCAGATAGAGTAGAGTCAGATACAGTAGAAATGTCAGATAGCGTAGAGTCAGATATAGTTGAAATGTCAGAGACAGTAGAGTCAGAAACAGTAGAAGTGTCAGACACAGTAGAGTCAAATAGAGTAGAAGTGTCAGTGACTCCATCTGATGAGGCAGAGGGTTTATCAGATGATGTTGAGTCAGAGTCACCAGCCGCTGTCAGAGAAGAAGAGTTATGTCTCTTTAGTCAATCTGTTCTCTACAGACCACATCTGAACTCTGCAGAACAGCAACTAAGAGCTTCCCCTAACTAATTATTGAAATATTAATGAAACAAATTATTTTCCAGATGAGAGACATCTTTAATGTGTAAACCAAGGCAGGCTGACAGTAGACTCCAGTAACATAAACACTCGTCAATATAATCAAAATAATCTTTAAATATTTAAGATAGAGTTTTGCTCCAACAACTCATCAAACTGTTTCAGGTGAGGTTCAGTAATTCCTGTTCAACAGGTGACAACTGCTCCTTCTTGGTCACCTGATCACTACAGTGACTCCTCATTGGCCCAGACCAGCCAGCCCCCTGGTCTCATGAGGAAACAATCACCAACACAAGATGTATTAATAGGCGCGTTCGACTTCATGCAGATCTGTGCAGATCTGACTTGACGTGATGCATGCTGGGTCGAACAAGTTCATTTTAACCAATCATATTCGAGGTCTATGAGCAGAACAACCCAGCATGCATCACGTCAAGTCAGATCTGCACAGATCTGCATGAAGTCGAACGCGCCTAATAAATCAGTTAGGAGTCACAGAAGCCCCAGCAGCCAATCACATTAAACCTTCTGATGAGGAAACGCCCAGTTTGTGTTCTGCAGAGACCTCTACTGGATGTTATCGTTTAACAGCAGACAAATCCTCCTTCGACTCCAGACTCCAACTTTTAGCAGTGTCCAGACTTTGTGTCCATGTTTGTTCACATATTTCAGGATTCAGCTGCTGTCAAGTCTTTTTTTTTGTACATGACAATGACCTATGATCTATTGAGTTATTTGTTCTATTGACTGTTATCATTTTCTGTCACTGTTGCATTTTGTAGGAGTCTCTGGTTCTCATGTTAGAAAATATCTACATGACTTTTAAATAAATTATTCAAAGAATGAATCACTTCCTGAAACTCTAAATATAAGATATGTGTCTGTGTGTATTAAGAACATAACCATCTATTGGTGTTACCCTTGTTCTAAAAGACATTAGCATTCAGGCTTTCCTAGCACAATTAGCTCTGATCCAACAGGGTTATGTGACCATGTGACCAATCAGAGCACAAATGATGTCATAGAACCAATCAGCTGAAGCCTGACACTAATCTGAGAAGGAAATAATCACTGGATCAGTTGTTTCAGAACTAAAGTTAACTATAATTATTTATGTAAAAAAAAATTAATTTATTTATTAGATTCATAAAACATGTGAATGTTTGAACATCAGTTGTGAAATGATATCCCACCATGCAACACTGACAGACAGTTAAACAGACAGGTGAACAGACAGGTGAATAGACAGGTAAAGAAATAGGTAAACAGGTGAAAAGTACTTACTGGCTGCAATTTCTGCTGCTTCACCTGAGAAACACACATGAACCGAACCAGATTAATTTTCTAAGTGTTAGCAGTGTGTGTACAGGTACATACAGGTGTTAGCAGTGTCCATATAGGGGCATACATGTCTTAGCAGTGTCTATGCAGGTGTTAGCAGTGTCTATACAGGTACGTACAGGTGTTGGCAGTGTGTATACAGGTACGTACAGGTGTTAGCAGTGTGTATACAGGTACATACAGGTGTTAGCAGTGTGTATACAGGTACATACAGGTGTTGGCAGTGTGTATTCAGGTACATACAGGTGTTAGCAGTGTGTATACAGGTACGTACAGGTGTTGGCAGCGTGTATACAGGTACGTACAGGTGTTGGCAGTGTGTATACAGGTACGTACAGGTGTTGGCAGTGCCTTTTGGCATAGGCAGGTATGATCCCGGTCTCCATGATTTGAATCCCCGGCTGCAGCGCTCACAGTCCGGTCCAGTCGTGTTGTGGTCACATTCACACTGTAGCGTTGCATCACGTAACACACACTGAGATGCATGAAGGTTACATTTACACCTGAGGATGACCCAGGTACACACTCAGTCAGAGAGAGACGAACCAAACATTACTGCTGATTTTCTAGTGTTTTAAAGTCAACCCTGTTGTGAACTACAGCTCTACAACATCTTGCTTCTTCTTAAACCTTCATCCCGATACTAAAGCTGATTCTAAATGTCTTCTAATGTCCACTGTCCACCGTGCTGTCCTAAACCTTACAGACTGTCTTTAGTTCAACTACACCTGTTTCTGAACCAGGCACATATTCAGCTAGTGGTTACTTGTGTATCTGGGTACTTCTGACTAGATGATGCCTGGGGACATATTTAAAGTAGAGTTTGTTTAGTGGCTGTAGTTAGTTGTGGGCAGATTTGTTGAGCATGATGTTATTTGTGTGTAACCTGGTAGGGGTGATGTTGTTGGTAGGATCAACAGTTTGTCTCTGGACGTGTTTGTGGATGTAGTTAGTGGTTGTGTAGTCGTAGTTAGATGTCAGCAGGTGTAGCTCATTGTTGCTGGGTTACCTGGCAGGCACGTCAATGTTGGAAATAGCATAGAAGTATTTGAGCAGGTTGTCTCTCTGGACGTAGGTTCCTCCCAGCGCTGGGCGGAGGAGTCTCAGTCGGAGGTTGGTGAAGGTGAAGAAGTCTCTGAGACCCTTCATGGTCTCCATCCGGGTATATAGAGCGTCCATGTTGATCAGCTTTGGACCAGCAAATACTCCGAACCGAGCACGCACCTCAAACACCACAAACTTCTCCTCCTGTAGGCCAAGAGGAGTTTAACGGAAACAACTGGTGAATAATCATTAGTGCTGTCTGTTTCCCAGAACAACCAGTACCAGTAGTTCTTTTACCTTGGCTCCAACCCAGCGGGAGTACTGCTCAGTGCAGATCACCCGGGTTAAGTTACTTGGTGCTAAATCAGAGACTTGCTTAGACGGCATGCCGAAGGCCTCAAGACAGTCATCAGCGTAGTACTGGTAGGGCTGCCACGTCACACCTTAAACACAAACTCCATTATTCTACTGTTGGACGGTGAGAACACGGCATCCAGAGGTAAAATCTATATGCTCTGACAAGTCAGTTTGCCAGGAATTAACTGACCACTACTCGTAACTTGAGTCTCAGAAGACTAAAGTTCTGACTGATGACGCATCAGAGCTCTGAGAGTCAGGTGATCTAGCTTCAACAGGACATGACATCATTATGAAGCAAATGTGGTCTGAACACTGAAATATGAAGTTCCATCAAAGCGTGTTCTGTCAGAACTAGAACCGGCCCAGCATTATTATCAGAACATTTGATTGCCTCCGCCCCCTCCACCCTCATCACCTTTGTCCATGGATTTCTCCAGCACCATGCTGGTTGGTCGACCGTACTCAAAGGTGACGACGATGTCATCTACCACCTCCAGACTCTTGTTCCAGGACAGAGTGATGTTGGCCAGCAGAGGCTCAGGAAACCTGGACCATGTCACCGTCTGCCAGTAGGTGATGAGCCCCCCCCTCTCCCTGTCTCCCATCAGCTGAGGAGGGTGAGACAGGTCAGGGCTGGACGCATCACACTCATCACTGCACAGGTATGGGTTCTCCTGTCAACATAGGTTAACACAATGTGATTTGAGATTTAACCTCAGACTGTGTTCAAACACAATCAGATTCTGAAATTAGACCAAAGCAAAGACACAACAGAGACACGTGAAAACATCTGAATAAAGTCTCATATCTGAGGGTTATGAACATGGGAAGGATGTTGAGTAATAAATGACCTCAGTCTACAGGGACTCATCAGAGGAGCATTTGGTTTGTTCCAGGTTCATCACAGCTGCACTTTAATCAGGATGATTGTGACCAACACAAACTATTTACAACTGGGATTAATTAGTATGAACTTGTTGTGTCTGACTGATGATCCTGTGATTTACCTGCACTTTATTTTAATCTAGAGATGTTTTGATGAATCACGTCACAGAAACGCCTCTGTTGGCTGTTTGACTGCTTTTGTTAATTTTGTTTGGTTTTACCTTTAATTTACTGCAGTTGTTAATCCGCATCTCTGCCCCTTTACCAGAGTCCCACTAAAAGGCATGTGACAGATTAACACTGACGTTAATCTGAGTTTATCCTTTAACTTCAGCTGCTGCCAACTGTCACACTGTAGATCCTCTACAACTGGACCAGAGTTAACCAGCACTAACCAACACTAACTAAATGCACAATGGCATGCCTTCATCCCTGAATATTCCCTGGACTTTCAATCCCAGCTTCATCTGATCCAATCCAACTTTATTTCTAAAGCACTTTAAAAACCACCAACGTTCTGTATAGAAGAAATAAATAAAAGACGCAAATAAATAAATAAAACAACTCAGTTCATTAATGATCCTAACACACATGAAATATATTAATTATACACAGTAAATATAATTACAGCTGTCTTTGTGACATGTTTATCCATCGGTTCATCAGAGGAGATGACTCACTCAGATCTATTTCATATATTAATCAGACATATTGAACTGAATCTGTCTCTAAAGTGTTTATTTGCTCCTTAACTCTGAGAGTTGATGGAGTTCCAGCTTTATTTTTTGTGGGAAATCAAATAAATTATTAACAGTTAACTTTTAATACATTATGTCTTTTACATTTATCAATAATTCATTTCCCTGAAGGAACAATTAGAAGCAGTACCCTGTGTGAGTTCAGTGTCACATGATGACTCGTGGGAGATCACCACCCCGCCACTATGTTTTATAAATTCTGACATTTATATATAATAATAATATATGTACGTATATATTAGTATTCAGACATTAACTGGAGGGGGGTGGTGGCAGGGGGGCTGGAGCCTATCCCAGCTGTCATTGGTCTAGAGGGGGGGTCCACCCTGGACAGGTCTCCAGTCTATCACAGGGCTAACACAGAGAGACACTCACACCTACGGCCAATTTAGAATCACCAAGTCAAACATGTTAAATGTGTTAAATGTGTTAAACAAGTTCTCTTCACTCTGGTGACCCACACAGGGATCCTCTGTATCTTCTTCCTTCACAACGACTACCTTACGTCCTTCATGACACCCATAAACCTCTTTGGTCCTCCTCTGGACGTCCTGTCTAGCAGCTCTAACTTCAGCATCTTTCGACCAGTATATTTACTATCCCTCCTCTGAACATGTCCACATCTCTCTAACTTTATCTCCAAAACGTCTCACATGAGCTGTCGCTCCAATTAAGATTAAGATTAAGAAAACCTTTATATGTCCTGCAATGGGGAAACTGCAGTTTACAACAGCAAACATATCAAGAGTAAAAAATGTAGGGTGTAAAAGATAAATAATAAAATAAAATGGTACTGGCTTATATACAAAAAGTACAATGGACTATGGAGAGTTTTGAATTGCACAGATGGACCAGGTGTAACTGGGTTATGAAGTCGTATACAGTAGATAGTAAATAGAGTTGAACCTTGAGGTCTAATAGTATTTCACATATTAAGAGTGTTGGTTGGAGTCTAACAGCAGCAGGAAGGAGGAAAGACCTTCTGAATCTTTCCTTCACACAGCGAGGGTGAAGCAGTCAGGTCACCATGCAGGAGGTGGGACTCATTGTCCAGCATGGAGGACACTTTAGCCAGGACTCTCCTGTCACCCACCTCCCTCCTGAGTCCAGAGAGCAGCCCAGGACAGAGCTGGACTTCCTGATGACCTGGTCCAGCTTCTTCCTCTCTCTCTGTGTGATGCTACTGTTTCAGCAGACCACTATAGAGTCCTAGAAGGTCTTCAGGAGTGCCCCGTTCACGCCAAAAGACCTCAGTCTCCTCAGAAGCTCTGTCCCTTCTAAAGTACTCATTCCTGATCCTATCCACCCTGGTGGCACCAAGAGAAAACCAAAACATCTTCGTCGTCCTGTCTGTTCCTTTCTCCACCTACTCCATCCTGCCTGCACACTCCCACTTACACAGCGTGTTTATCATTAAACATGTGTTAAATATGTTAAAAAGTGTATTAAGCTGTGTTTGAGTGTGTACAGGTGTGTACAGGTGTGTCAGTCTGACCAGAGTGCAGAATCTCTCAGGTGGGTTTCCACAGGTGATGCCGGTGGGGTCGACTCTGATCTGCATCACCTCCTTCATGTTGATTGGTGGAGGCTGACAGGCGTAGAACTCCCACCCTGGCCCCGCCTCCGAGCCGCGCAGAGAACGACAAACTTCAAACTGACTCCAACACGACGGCGGCAGGAGGAGCAAGAGGAGGAGACGGGGGAGGGACATGGTGGACGGTCAGGCAGACAGGAAGTTCATCAGGCGACCCTCGGAGTCAACGTCCACATTTTTTGGAAAAGGTCCAGCTTCAGGTTACCAAGGTAACCAGCTACTGTGTCGTTACCATGGTGACCATATGAAGCTTCGACTTACAATCATCAGTTATCGGTCGGAGCCCCGCCCACCTGCACCAAAAACAGATGAACAGCAGAATGTTGTTGAGGCTAAAGGGAAATAAAGTCAGCGTCTCCTCTTCGTCTCCTCTTCCTCTTCATCGCCGTCTTGTTTGTTTGTTTTAGTCTGAAGTGATTAAAGTGAAACTCTGGGACTTTGTCTTTATTAAAACACGTCTCCAGTCCTGATGGAACATTGTCCACTATATTAGGAACACGTCTCAGTATAATATAACATTAAAGAGGTTTCTGTCAAAAACAGAAGAATTTAAATCTGATATGTATCGTTAGATCACAGTTGTCTTCATCACGAGTCTCCAGAAGACGACAGAGACAGACAGAGACAGAGACAGAGACATATAGAGACGGACAGAGACAGACAGAGACAGACAGAGACAGAGACATATAGAGGCGGACAGAAACAGACAGAGACAGAGACAGAAACATACAGAGACAGAGACAGACACTTAAATTAGTCCTCTATCTCACCTGTCTGTCTCTCTGTCTTCAGGTTGATTCTTGACTAAAAACACGATAAAACTTTCATCTTCTTTCTCTTTCTTTTCTTGTTCGTCTCTCTCTCTCCTTGTCTCTCCTTGTCTCTCCTTGTCTCTCCTTCTCTGTCTCTTCCCTTTAATCCGTCTTTTCTTCAGCTCTCCTCCTTCTGTTCATCTCCTCTTTAATCCCTTCTCTCTGACTGATCTCAGCATTGAAACTCAACTGGACCTCCAACTTCTCCTCTCTCTCTCTCTCTCTCTCTCTCTCTCTCTCTCTCTCTCTCTCTCTCACTGCATGCTGGGAGTTTGAGTGCTTGGAGCTACTGAGTAATTTTGGGTCATTTGTTGCACTGTTTTCCATCTGTTTCCATCTTGAGCAGGTAAGAGGAGTTTAATTGATTAATTTGTGAAAGAAGTGAGAGAAAGTAGAGTAGTAGTAGTAGTAGTAGTAGTAGTAGTAGTAGTTCTCTGAGGATAGTTTTCAGATTAGAGCAGATTTTTCTTTAATAGTACACCGTCAACGGAGTCCATGCTGGTACTTTAAATTTTCTGTCAAGCCTTTCTGGAGGCAGAACGAGTTTAACAACTTAGCTGAGTGGTGGGACGTAGGCACAACACAAATAAAACTTTTCATTCAACAATATAAAACCACTGGAAAAGCTATTTAGATGAGTTAGAAGAAGTTGTTTAAAAAATACAAGCTGGATTAATCAGTGAAAAAGACAGTATCAGTAGTATAGAGAGAAGGAAGAAAGCATTAGGTAGTTTTTATATGAAAAAGTTAAAGGTGCTTCAGTTAGAACAAGAATATCTACCATTAAATATATAGATTCTATTTTTAACTTAGCATTTACACAACTCAGACTCTCAATCGAATATTATAAAAAAGCTTAATCAGCAAAAGTGATCTGGTCTAAATGTGCCGGACTGTTCTGGACCCTCCTGGTGAACTGGTGAGGGAGATACAGAGGAGATGGGGGGGGGGGGGGGGGGGGGGGGGTCTCCAGAGAGGGTCTCCAGAGATCTGAGAACTTATATTACGTTAAACATCTGTTTCTTCTGGACTTGACTGGTGTGAACTTATCACAGACTTCAGTGTTTACCAGTCAGTCCTTGGTGCATGGAAAACTGTTACACCAGCTAAAAGAGACAGTTCCCAGATGGACAGGGATGTTGGAGAAGAACATCTGTTCTATAATCATTTGATACAGAGCAGGGTTCTCAGCTCTAACAGTGTGAAGAGAACTTTTATCATCGTACAAACCTCCCAGTGAGAAACAGTGTGGAGCATGGGGCTGATGTGTGGATCATGTTGATCCTAGACCAGGAAGTCAAACTGAAGACATGCAGGCTCAGGAATGTGCTTTTATTGTGAATGAAAAATTGGGCCAATAAAGGAAAGGTCAAAGGTCAAAGGTCTCCATCTCTCTCTCTACCTCTGTCTTCTGTGAAAGCTGAATGAATGACTGAATGAATGTTGAAAGAATGAACTATACAGCGGGAGGACATGTGCATTATGTGCTTTAAATAATAATAATAATAATAATAATAATAACAATAATAATAATAACAACAACAACAATAATAATAATAACAATAATAACAATAACAATAATAATAATAATAATAATAACAACAATAATAATAATAATAATAACAATAATAATAATAATAATAATAATAATAATAATAATAATAATAATAATAATAACAATAATAATAACAATAATAATAATAATAATAATAATAATAATAATAATAATTTTCGTCTCTTTGTGTTTTTGTGTTTGTTTTTTACAGATAATTTTTTTAAACCGTGTTTCAGCCTTCTTCCGGTCCCGTAACGTCATCTCTACGCGCCAGCAGACAGAAACAGAAACAGACAAAATGGCGGACGTGGTGAACGTCGGGGTGAACCTGGATGCTTTCTCTCACGCCATCAACGGCATCCAGGCGCTGCGCTCCAGCGTGAGCCGCGTTTTCGAGTCTCTGAAGGATGGAATGAAGAACAGGGAGACGTTGGAGGGCCGAGAGAAGCAGTTCATTGCCGAGTTCCACGACAACCTGCAGGCTGTTAACAGAGACCTGAAGTGAGTTCGCGTAACCAGATTCCATTCAAAAATCGACTGATTCTACTCCCATCACACAGAATGCAGTCAGGTCTTTGCTGACCCCCGGAGACAGACACTGAGGACATGAATCCGCCTGGTTTCTTGTCATTGACTCGTTCTGCACTCTGATCAATAACGGCCAGGTTTTATTGATTCTTGATCAGTTAGTGGATCGGTCCAACCTCGTTAGGTGCAGTTCATTATTAAAATGACTGATTAGTGAATGGAGTCTGGAACTAATTTACTTTAATTTTATCCTATAAATTCAGTCCTTTGTCTCCTCAGTGAGTTGGACGTCTCAGTGTCTTATTTTGTCTCCTCAATGAGTTGGACGTCTCAGTCTTTTATTTTGTCTCCTCAGTGAGTTGGACGTCTCAGTCTTTTATTTTGTCTCCTCAATGAGTTGGACGTCTCAGTCTTTTATTTTGTCTCCTCAGTGAGTTGGACGTCTCAGTCTTTTATTTTGTCTCCTCAATGAGTTGGACATCTCAGTCTTTTATTTTGTCTCCTCAGTAAGTTGGACGTCTCACTGTCTTATTTTGTCTCCTCAGTGAGTTGGAGCGTCTTAGTGGTCTCGTTGGACGTCCCTCAGAGTCTCATCCTCTCCACAACAGTGGACTTCTCAGTCTGGATCCAGTTCAGGATAAAACTCCTCTCTACTCACAGCTGCTGCAGGCCTACAAGTGGTCCAACAAGGTAACATGCTAACAGACTAGCTAACATGCTTGTAGGCTAAGTAACATGCTAACAGACTAGCCAGCATGCTTGTAGGCTAAGTAACATGCTAACAGACTAGTTAACATGCTTGTAGGCTAAGTAACATGCTAACAGACTAGTTAACATGCTTGTAGGCTAAGTAACATGCTAACAGACTAGCCAGCATGCTTGTAGGCTAAGTAACATGCTAACAGACTAGCCAGCATGCTTGTAGGCTAAGTAACATGCTAACAGACTAGCCAGCATGCTTGTAGGCTAAGTAACATGCTAACAGACTAGCCAGCATGCTTGTAGGCTAAGTAACATGCTAACAGACTAGCCAACATGCTTGTAGGCTAAGTAACATGCTAACAGACTAGCCAGCATGCTTGTAGGCTAAGTAACATGCTAACAGACTAGCCAGCATGCTTGTAGGCTAAGTAACATGCTAACAGACTAGCTAACATGCTTGTAGACTAAGTAACATGCTAGAAGACCATCATGTGGTCAGTAGAATATTGTAGCAGCTGCTGTCTCTAATGGATCTCTACCTACCGCTGGATCAGAACCATCAACAGCTGCTGGTTGCCTTGGAGACATGATCCAGATGTTGGAACAAGATGGAACTCTGATTTATTTCTTAATTCATGACGTCATTATTGGACTGAGATCTGATCTGTAGTCACACCTGGACAATCTAGTCACCTGTGATTGGATCTCTCAGGACAGATGTTAATGCTAGTGTGTGTGTGTGTGTGTGTGTGTGTGTGTGTGTGTGTGTGTGTGTAGTTGCAGTACCACGCCGGCTTGGCCTCGAGTTTGTTGAACCAGCAGTCACTGAAACGATCAGCCAATCAGATGGGAGCTTCAGCCAAACGACGACCCAAAGTCCAGCCCAGTACCCTGGTTCTTCCTCCTCAGTGAGTTCTACTGAAAACTGCCTCAGAACCATAGAACCATAGAACCTCAGAACCATAGAACCATAGAACCATAGAACCCCAGGCGTCTATCCACTAGTCCAGTAGAGTCACGTAACCACTAGAGCAGTTCTTTACTTACACAAAATCGTTCAAGCAACAACCGTCAGAAGTTATGATATGGGCCCCTGATGGGCCCCTGATGGTCCCCTGTCTGCACCTGATGGTCCCCTGATGGTCCCCTGTCTGTACCTGATGGTCCCCTGTCTGCACCTGATGGTCCTCTGGTGGGCCCCTGGTGGGCCCCTGAGTCCAAGCAGTGATTTGTGTTGTTCTAGACCAGGGGTCACCAACATGGCGCCCGTGGGCACCTGGTCGCCTGCAGGGATGTCCTAAAAGTAGCACTTGACGCCATCGAGTTCTAAAAATTGTATTTAATTGTCGCTGTTCTTTTTATGTCAATAACACTTGCATTACTGTAGAGCTGAACATGGTCTTATTTAATATAAAAATTATATATATATATTATGTTTAGGTATATATGAACTCTGACCTTGTTCAAACCGCCATCTTTGTTTTGACTGATGTATGGAAGCAGCCGCGGCTACGTTGAGGAGCTAGGTGAGGGTCGTAACAACAGAAAAACAAGAAAAGCGTAAGAAAACGTCCCAGTGAGTGGGAAGAAGTGCTCTTTTTTTACCACAGTAAAAGAAACGTGTGTATGTCTCATTTATGGGGTTACTGTGGCAACGGCAAAGCGCCACATGTGGAGAGATACCTCAGTTCAGTACATGTCACGCTAGCTTCCATGCTAACTGCTAACTACCGCCTGGCAGCGCACTACGGGCGGGAAGAGGCCGTGAGTTAAAGGCAGTGTTTACATGAGGCCGGTGAAGAAGTCAAAAGACGTAAGTTGAAGAATCATTTAAACTCAAATATTAAACTAAAATGTCAAAAATGATTTGTTCTAAAAGTGTAACAGATGTAATTCTTTGTTAAAATGCTACAGATTTGTACAAATGTTTACGCAAATGTGTTTTTAATATAGATAGATAGATAGATAGATACTTTATTAATCCCGAGGGAAATTCAAGCATCCAGTAGCAGTTACATACATTGAACATAAAAATACAAAAGCTATATAAAAAATAGAAAGTGACTAGAAATAAAATGTTTATGGAACTATAAACTATGTTAAAAATATAAAGTGACCTGTTAGAAATATAAATATAAAGTGACCTGTTAGAAATATAAAGTGACATTATGACATTAATAGTAGTTTGTACGGACATGGGACAAAGTTCATGATTTGTTCAAAAATGTCACAAAGGTGTTTATATGAACACAAATAAAACAGGTGACTTTAAACAAAGTGCTGCAAATGTGTTCATTCATACAGAGTCAAGACAGAGATGTGACTGAATTATAGGAACAAAAATAAATCATGAAAAATGTTGCATGTTTAAATAAATAGGTTTCTACCATGTAAATCATTGCTAATATTTATTGTGAGGATTCATTAACAACAACCGCTAACGTGAACACACAACCTCATCACACATCAGTTATTATTATTACTATTCTAATTATTAAAGGTGAAC
The DNA here is from genome assembly GCF_963514085.1 of Chelon labrosus. Taxonomy (NCBI): domain Eukaryota; kingdom Metazoa; phylum Chordata; class Actinopteri; order Mugiliformes; family Mugilidae; genus Chelon; species Chelon labrosus. The sequence goes on from NC_140359.1 coordinate 30,574,427, forward strand.
TGTGCGACTGTTGTTCAGTCAGCTTGTATCAAAGGTAGACCTTCGTATGACTCTGTACCCTTGAAGTAGCTTTCGGTTTCAAAAAGGTTGGTGACCCCTGTTCTAGACAGACCTGCTAACCAAACAGGAAGTGAATGTGTGCGTCCCGTTTGCAGGTACGTGGACGACGTCATCTCTCGGATCGGCAGGATGTTTCCTGACATGACCATTGAGCTGTTCAGACCCAACGGCACGTCGGCAGTTCTGCTGGTACCAACACATTCGTGAAGATCCACTGTGATCCTCAGAGGATCCTCAGAGGATCCTCAGGTGTGTGGAGAGCAGCTAACAGGTGTGTGTGCGTGTCACCTGTCTTCTTGTCAGGTGACCCTGGGTAAGGTGCTGAAGGCCATCGTTGTGATGCGTTCACTGTTCATCGACAGAACCGTTGTTCGAGGATTCAATGAGAATGTCTACAATGAAGACGGAAAGGTGAGATATCACGCTCACCTGACAGGTGAGCCTCTCCTGTCTGTCCGTCTCCATGGTAACCTGTCTATGTGTCTTCCACAGCTGGACATTTGGACCAAGTCTCAGTACCAGGTGTTCCAGAAGGTAAGACTCACCTGTCCTCTCTTCCCTTGCATACTGTACCTCAGCTGAGTGTGCAGCGCTCTGATTGGTTGTGTTGTTGCTAGGTAACAGACCATGCTACGACCGCCCTGCTGCATTACCAGCTGCCCCAGATGCCCGACGTCGTGGTCCGGTCCTTCATGGTGAGACATCGATACCTCATCAGTAATCTCTGTACCTGTCTCACCCGTCTCACCCGTCTCACCATCTCACCTGTCTGTCTTCAGACCTGGCTGCGGAGCTACATCAAGCTCTTCCAGTCTTCTTGTCAGCGTTGTGGTCGTTTCCTGCAGGACGGACTTCCCCCAACATGGAGGGACTTTAGGACTCTGGAGGCATTTCATGACACATGTCGTATGTAAACAACAGACACTTCCTGTTTATCGTTTTTTGTGTAAAACAATTAAAATAAAGTTTGATACATTTTTTACAGACGTGTGTTTTATTTACCAAAACGCTTGGGCAACTGTTGATGACGCTTAGACGACTATTGACAAAGACTGTTGACGAAGACCACTGATGACACTTAGACTGTTGGCGAAGACCACTGATGACACTTAGACTGTTGACGAAGACCACTGATGACACTTAGACTGCTGACGAAGACCACTGATGACACTAAGACTGTTGGCGAAGACCACTGATGACACTTGGACTGTTGACGAAGACCACTGATGACACTTAGACTGTTGACGAAGACCACTGATGACACTTAGACTGTTGATGAAGACCACTGATGACACTTAGACTGCTGACGAAGACCACTGATGACACTTAGACTGCTGACGAAGACCACTGATGACACTTAGACTGCTGGCGAACACCACTGATGACACTTAGACTGTTGACGAAGACCACTGATGACACTTAGACTGCTGGCGAACACCACTGATGACACTTAGACTGTTGATGAAGACCACTGATGACACTTAGACTGTTGACGAAGACCACTGATGACACTTAGACTGTTGGCGAACACCACTGATGACACTTAGACTGTTGACGAAGACCACTGATGACACTTAGACTGTTGATGAAGACCACTGATGACACTTAGACTGTTGACGAAGACCACTGATGACACTTAGACTGTTGATGAAGACCACTGATGACACTTAGACTGTTGGCGAACACCACTGATGACACTTAGACTGTTGATGAAGACCACTGATGACACTTAGACTGTTGATGAAGACCATTGATGACACTTAGACTGTTGATGAAGACCACTGATGACACTTAGACTGTTGGCGAACACCACTGATGACACTTAGACTGTTGGCGAAGACCACTGATGACACTTAGACTGTTGATGAAGACCATTGATGACACTTAGACTGTTGATGAAGACCACTGATGACACTTAGACTTTTGACGATGCTTAGACGACTGTTGACAGCGTTTCATGATGACCCAATGTATTGGTGATGCTGTGGCATAGTATTTGATCGATGGAGTGTTTCCATCACTTCCTGTTGGAGATTCTGTTTTAATAGTAAATCTTCTTGATGAAGAATTATGATGAGAAATTAATAAAACAATAAATAAAATGAGACATAAAATAATTGATGAATAGAGTTAGTTTGAACTCTTAGTCAATAACCTTCATTAGTTACTGATTCATTCACAAACACCACATTATTAATAAGCAGCTGATTATTGCAGCGTCTGACCTTTGACCTTTCACACATGACCTGCTGATTGAATAGATGTTTTCAGGGTGAACTCGAGTTTATTAAATGAACGTTCATTTTATGTGATCACATTAATCAATTATTATTGACTGCAGCTGCGTTCAGTGGTTTTATTTGTGAGACATAAAGATGTTTGATAAAAGTTTCATTCTGTGTTAATGAGGGCCTTTGAGGGGAGGGGTCTCTGTGGATCATGGAAAGTGATCAGTGGTTATTGATTAGATTTGACCAGTTATAGACGAGTGGCACTGACGTCTCACCTGAAGAAGACGCTGATGAGGCAGACAGATTCCAGTTTGTCCATGTCAACAATGATTCTTCTACTTATACAAAAGTAAGTTAGGGAGTTTCATTTAGATCCATGAAACCAGATGAAACTAATCAGCTGGTTAAACTCCTTAAAGACATAAAGGATGACCTGGAACTTCCTCCTCTTAAACTCAGACTAATCAGAAGTCATTATATTTGACCTTAAACATATCAGAGTTTCTTTGGATGGCATTACCTTGGCCTCCAGTACTACTGTGATAAACCTTGGTGTTATATTTGACGAGGATATGTCCTTTAAATGTCACATAAAGCAAGTGACCAGGACTGCCTTCTTTCACCTGCGTAATATCGTCAACATCAGGAACATCCTGTCTCAGAGTGATGCTGAAAAACTAGTTCATGCATTTGTGTCGTCCAGACTGGATTACTGTAATTCATTACTGTCTGGCTCCAAATAACTCTTTAAAAAGCCTCCAATTGATTCAAAATGCCGCAGCAAGAGCATTGACAGGAATTAGCAAGAGAGATCATATTACTCCAGTTTTAGCTTCTCTTCACTGGCTCCCTTTAAAGTCTAGAATAGAATTTAAAATCCTCCTCCTTACATACAAGGCCCTCAAAGGCCTAGCTCCATCGTATCTTAAAGACCTTATTGTACCATATCATCCCAGCAGATCACTTCGGTCTGAAAGTGCAGGCCTACTTGTGGTTCCTAGAATTTCAAAAAGTAGAATGGGAGGCAGAGCTTTCAGCTATCAGGCTCCTCTCCTGTGGAACCAGCTCCCAGTTTGGGTTCAGGAGGCAGACACTCTCTCTATTTTTAAGGTCAGGCTTAAGACTTTCCTTTTTGATCAGGCTTATAGTTAGGGCTGGACTAAACCATCCCTTAGTTATGCTGCTATAGGCCTAGGCTGCTGGGGGACGATGCACTGAGGACATGTCCTCTACTCTCTTCTCTCTCACACTGAGCTCCTATCCTTTAATTTATCTACTACCAGTCATGCAATGCTGTGCTACTGCTGTATACCATGTTAACTGTTGTATTTATTTAATGTTCACTTTCTTATCTCGTGTGTTACTGTCCTTTAAACTGTCTCTTGTTGTAACACTGTGGGATTAAAGGACAGTTCAGCTTCATCCATCTGTACATATTTCAACCTGTTCCAGTCTCGGTGATAAGAAACTATTTCACAATAAAATCCTGACTTCCTGTCTCATCTTTGTCCTTGTCTCTGATGGACATGTCTCTGTCTCTGGTCTCTTCATTAAATCATCAGTGGTGAACAAGAAGTCTGTGTGCGCCCCCTGCTGGAAGCATGTGGCAACTACACTCCGTACCAGATAAACCAATGTTTATCTGCTCTAACCTCATTTCACTTCCTGGACAATCATCCAATCAGAGGACAGAACTGGACATTGATCAACATTTAATCCACAATCAGTAGATGCAGGTGGAGTTAGTTGGGACCTGATGTTCTCCTACTGTCCTCCTTCAGCCTGGACAGGGGTCTCAGTGACATCAACCAGGTAAGAATCAGTAAGTCCTTCCCAGAGGACGTCAGGGACACTGGTGTCCACCAATAATTACTGTAGCTATGTTCTTTTGGACTGGACGTTGGTAGATGTTGGTCCATCATACTCTACTCTACGTCCATAATGTCCTCAGAGACGTCCTTTCTTGTTTTCATTCTTTTTGTTCTGATTTGTCTTTAAAGTCCTCCATGGACAGGGCCACCTGCTGATGACGTCATCTCCATGGTCATCACATGTTCCTGGCACCATGTCTGACAGCAGGGCGGGACTGCAGCTGAACATGCGCAGTGCAGACATACAACCTCAGCATCTCCGCACTGACAAAGGGTCTGGAGACACCTCGCGAGACCGCGTCCTGTGCTCGAGCTGCTGCTGCAGAGACAGACAAAGACAAAGACAGAGACATAGAGAGAGAGACAGACAGAGACAGAGAGACACAAAGAGCCGGAGAAACGGACAGGTGGAGTCACGGGGAGGATGCTCGTGTCGGACGGTAGTTGCCGGCGATCGTGGTTGTGAGGAGCAGCGCGAGGAGCGGAGCCATGAGTTGTAACTGGGGCAACGAGCTGTGGGTACGTTCACCTGTTCACACCTGGTAACCCGGTAACCCGGTAACCAGCCATCCCCTAACCTGTCTGTCAGTGTGTATGTGCGCGCGCGCGTCGCGCTTCTGTCTGCTATTCCCTAGCAACACGGTGAGTGACGACAGCAGCTCGCGCTCTGCGTCCTCCATGATGCTGCAGCGCGCGACCGAGAGACCCCCAGTTATTATTATTATTATTATTATTATTATTATTATGTTTCCTTATTAGACACGTTCTTAAAATATACGTATAAATAAATATATGTGTGTATAAATGTGTATGTGTATTTATATATATATATATATATATTTATATATATATGTGTGTTATAATCACATTTATATTAATATAAGAATATGTTTAATAGTCTGAAACGAGGGTCAGGACTTGGGTCAGGACTTGGGTCAGGACTAGGGTCAGGACTTGGGTCAGGACTTGGGTCAGGACTAGGGTTAGGACTTGGGTCAGGACTAGGGTCAGGACTTGGGTCAGGAGAAGCTCTCAAGAATCCCTTGTTCTGGTGATTGAGGTCCTTCACAGTCTTCCTGGTCTTGGTCCAGCACTATTTGCTGAAGACTGACTCCAGGTCAGGGAGTTCAGTAATGGTCCTCTCAGCTGTTAGTCATAAACCGGGTTCCAGTGTCAAGGGTCCTTATTACCTGAGACATCATTTGAAGTCCTTTAAAGGTCTTAGGTGGTATTTGTGCAAACCCAGGTACCAGGACCCTCCACATGGTCCTGTTAATTGACGGTGTTTCCTGCTCTGATAAGTCAATGAAAGCCGATCAGCTCCTTTGTGGTGCTGACACCATTCCTCCACGTAGACTGTCCTGTCCCTGTGATCAGGGACCACAGTGTTGCCCACAGTGAGTACAGCATGGGGACACATATTAATTCACCTGTACTGATTGTGGTCGGGAAACTTGGACATCCATGGACATCCATGGAGCTTAGAGGATAGTATGGAGGAAATCAGGTTATTAATGACTCAACTATAAACCACTAACACCATTTTGACATTCATCACCTTTTTACTTGTGAGTATCTCTGGCCTGGAGTGGTGTGTTTCCTGTGGAGCTCTATACTACATCTGTTGTCGTGGTCTCATCAGCCTGCCCAGTCTTCATGGAATCCTGCAGTTATCCACTCCTACCTGAATGAACAATTCTCCAACCTGCCTATGATTCCTCTTACATTCTCAAACTGTCATGTAACATCATCAGTTTGTATCATCAGATTCCACATGTACGCTTTAGTCAGATATGTGTATCTATGACAGATGTATGTTTATCTTGCTGTTCTCTTCTCTCTTTCTTCTGTCTGTACCCGGCTGGCCTTAGGCAGATGGTTTCCTCCATATGAGCTGGTTCTGGTTCTGGTTCTGGTTCTGCTCAAGGTTTCTTCCTGTTAAAAGGGAGTTTTTCCTGCCACCGTCGCCTTCAGGCTGCTCTGGGGGTTTCAGGCCGGGTTTTCAGACCGGATGTTGTAAAGCGCCTTGAGACGATTTGTATTGTTATTGACGCTATATAAATAAAATTGAATTGAATTTACCGTCTAGTTGGGAAGTTGGGGAGGTACAACTGCAATGGATCCAGGGAGTCCCATGGTGATGAGGTGATAATGTGACCAGTTTCTCAAAGCATTTCACCGCGGGTCAGAAATATTGGCCCGGTGGGCTGAGGTTTCTTCGGGACCTGACCTGGGATGCTGTCTGATCCTTCTGCCTTTCTGGTACTCTCCTGAGTGCTTTTCTCACATCATGCATTTTCCCTCTCCACATGCTGCCTGTAACACTGCCTGTTAGCCCTGTTAGCATTGTTAGCACAATAGAGCTCCGCTGACGTAGCTGACGTCACCATGCACCAACAATCACAACACCGCCATATTGGCAGGAAAGTGCGCTTCTCTAATTACTATTCGCTTGACAACTGCTAGCAACTAACTTGTCCTTGTACCAGTTACATCCAAAAATGGTCGACAGCTGTTGTGCCCCAGGACGCCGGAATAGTCTGGGACAAGGAAAGGGGAAATCGTCTTATAGGATTCCCAAAGATCCCACAAAATGCCAGATGTGGATTACTGCAATAAAATGTGAAGCCGGCATGAGAAAACGGAGTGGTGGGATCCCTCAAAAATGGATTTTGTTTGTGTAGCGATCACTTTATATCAGATACAGAATCCAGCGTTTTCCAAGTGTAAGGTCTTGTTTATTTAGCATGTTTTTAACACCATGTCCAACAGATTGCTTTTCGGTGATTAGCTAGTTACATTATGCTACCGTTATGACAGCATATCTGTGACGAAGAGTCACTTACCCTTCCAGTGATGATGACACTGTTTTTAGCCGACAAACCCCAAAGCTGGACGTGCATCATGAAGCCTGACTGTGTCCATTTGTACCCCTCCATGCTCTTGTATGCTTTCAGTGATTCTCCGGAGTAGAACAAAGGAAAGTTAATGAGGTAGTTACATCTGGATACTGCAGGTCAGGAACATTGTCTGCACCGACTGTTTCAGTGCTCGAAAAAATCACACCTGGGGCATGACAAGGGTCCGTGGTATCTAATCTGTGGAGTTTTGCCTTGTACTGGTCAATTTCTATGGCTTTAAAGTGTGCAGTAAACTCTGACGGCTGGCTCCATTCATTATAACTCAGAGTTTTCCTGCCAATATGGCGGCGTCAACATAAAAAGTCACGTGACGTCCAGACCTCTATAGGTTTCAGCCTCAAGGCTCATCAACCAGAGAAGCATCTGCATTCTGGCTCCAGGAGCTTGACGGAGGTAGAAGGGTCGTCCTGTCAAACCATCAGACTCTGCACGGTTGAAAAGTTGATTTGTATTTTTCTATTTCAGTGTTGTTGCCTAGAGATAATTTTGCCTTAATTACGCAGTTGCCTTTATTATCTTGCTCTGATTAGTTCATTGCTTATAGCAGACAGTAGTTTGAATTCTTGTTTTTCTGTTGCACTGGGTTGGACTGAAAGCAGCAGGGACTTCAGGTTGAGAACTAAGAGTGAGAACATACCAGAGTTTATTTGTGTCTCTATACAAAATCAAATGAACACAAACTCCCTGAATGTTAATGATGCCCAGAGCATGAAGATGTAATAACGTTCAGTGAAGACAAATCCATCTCTAGAGCGTCCTTTCCCACTCTTAATGGAGATTACACTCATAAACCAGCACCTGTTAGCCTGTCAGACCTAACAACCTCATTTCACCTTTCACTAATCAGCTGATCTCAGGTCAGTGACCCCAGTGTCCTCAGTATGTTGTTCAGGTCGGTATCTTTGTGGAGACTGAAGCAGTTAACCTCCAGCTGATGTCTGTTTGCTGTTTCAGGATCAGTTTGATAATCTGGAGAAACACACCAGCTGGGGAATCGACTTCCTGGAGAGATACACCAAGTTTGTTAAAGAGCGGGCTGACATCGAGTTGAGCTATGCCAAACAGATAAAGTAATGTTTCCTGAACGTCACCTCCATGTCACCTCCACGTCACCTGAACATCACCTCCATGTCACCTCCTTGTCACCTCCATGTCACCTGAACGTCACCTCCATGTCACCTCCATGTCACCTGAACGTCACCTCCATGTCACCTCCATGTCACCTGAACATCACCTCCACGTCACCTGAACATCACCTCCATGTCACCTCCATGTCACCTGAACATCACCTCCACGTCACCTGAACATCACCTCCATGTCACCTCCATGTCACCTGAACATCACCTCCACGTCACCTGAACATCACCTCCATGTCACCTCCATGTCACCTCCATGTCACCTCCACGTCACCTGAACGTCACCTCCATGTCACCTTAACATCACCTCCATGTCACCTGAACGTCACCTCCACGTCACCTGAACGTCACCTCCATGTCACCTCCATGTCACCTCCATGTCACCTCCACGTCACCTGAACGTCACCTCCATGTCACCTGAACATCACCTCCATGTCACCTCCACGTCCCCTGAACATCACCTCCACGTCACCTGAACGTCACCTCCACGTCACCTGAACGTCACCTCCATGTCACCTCCATGTCACCTCCATGTCACCTCCACGTCACCTGAACATCACCTCCACGTCACCTGAACGTCACCTCCATGTCACCTGAACGTCACCTCCATGTCACCTCCATGTCACCTCCTTGTCACCTGAACGTCACCTCCATGTCACCTCCATGTCACCTCCATGTCACCTGAACGTCACCTCCATGTCACCTCCATGTCACCTCCATGTCACCTCCATGTCACCTGAACGTCACCTCCATGTCACCTCCATGTCACCTCCTTGTCACCTGAACATCACCTCCATGTCACCTCCACGTCCCCTGAACATCACCTCCACGTCACCTGAACGTCACCTCCATGTCACCTGAACGTCACCTCCATGTCACCTCCGTGTCACCTCCTTGTCACCTGAACATCACCTCCATGTCACCTCCATGTCACCTGAACATCACCTCCATGTCACCTCCATGTCACCTCCATGTCACCTGAACGTCACCTCCATGTCACCTGAACGTCACCTCCATGTCACCTCCATGTCACCTCCATGTCACCTGAACGTCACCTCCATGTCACCTCCATGTCACCTCCTTGTCACCTGAACATCACCTCCATGTCACCTCCATGTCACCTGAACGTCACCTCCATGTCACCTCCATGTCACCTGAACATCACCTCCATGTCACCTCCTTGTCACCTGAACATCACCTCCATGTCACCTCCATGTCACCTCCATGTCACCTCCATGTCACCTCCATGTCACCTCCATGTCACCTGAACGTCACCTCCATGTCACCTCCATGTCACCTGAACATCACCTCCATGTCACCTCCTTGTCACCTGAACATCACCTCCATGTCACCTCCATGTCACCTCCATGTCACCTCCATGTCACCTGAACATCACCTCCGTGTCACCTCCTTGTCACCTGAACATCACCTCCATGTCACCTCCATGTCACCTGAACGTCACCTCCATGTCACCTGTGTAATCTCTGTGTCACTACCCTGTCTATACCTGTCTGTCTCTAACCTGTCTGTCTCTCTAACCTGTCTGTCTCTAACCTGTCTGTCTCTAACCTGTCTGTCTCTACCTGTCTGTCTATACCTGTCTGTCTCTAACCTGTCTGTCTATACCTGTCTGTCTCTAACCTGTCTGTCTATACCTGTCTGTCTATACCTGTCTGTCTCTAACCTGTCTGTCTCTAACCTGTCTGTATATACCTGTCTGTCTCTAACCTGTCTGTCTATACCTGTCTGTCTATACCTGTCTGTCTCTAACCTGTCTGTCTCTAACCTGTCTGTCTACACCTGTCTGTCTCTAACCTGTCTGTCTATACCTGTCTGTCTATACCTGTCTGTCTCTAACCTGTCTGTCTCTAACCTGTCTGTCTATACCTGTCTGTCTCTAACCTGTCTGTCTCTAACCTGTCTGTCTATACCTGTCTGTCTATACCTGTCTGTCTCTAACCTGTCTGTCTATACCTGTCTGTCTCTAACCTGTCTGTCTCTAACCTGTCTGTCTATACCTGTCTGTCTCTAACCTGTCTGTCTATACCTGTCTGTCTACACCTGTCTGTCTCTAACCTGTCTGTCTCTAACCTGTCTGTCTATACCTGTCTGTGTGCAGGAGCTTGTCTAAGAAGTACCATCCTAAGAGAAGCAGAGAAGATGAGAGCAGGTCAGTTTATTTATTCATGAATCATTTAATAATTATTTACAATGCATCCAGAAAGTATTCACAGTGCTTCATAGTCCTGTCACAATAATCAATAAATCAATTAATCGCACGATAAATGAAAACGAACTCGATCATTTTTCCAGCCTCCATATGTTGCCATGTGCATACGTGTTGTTCCTCGTCTCTCTACCAAACAGGCTGGATGACAAGAGGGTTCACTCTGTGCATCGGTCTCAGCACCTGGACGCGTTGGTTCCACAGATAATGAATGGAGTGAACCCTCCTGTCAGTCATCCAGTCTTTGTCTCAGTGGGGGGAGGCGGGGCCACTAGCATCCACAGAGAGAGAGCAGAAGGTGAGCCTCGTGAGGAATAGAGAGTAAGGTAACACCAGTAGAAATATGTAGGAATGAAAGAGATGATTTAAAAGAAGAACGCCACAGCCCCAGTGTGGGAACATTTGGGATTTAAACCCAATCAACAAGGTGAGTCCATTAACACGGACGAGCCAGTACGTCGTATTTGTTTGAAAGTAGCGGCAACGGAAAAAGCTGATACAACCAACTTTCACCTGAAACACAAGCATCCAGTCCAGTTTTACAGCTGAGAATAAAAACCTGCAGCTCTTGAGTCAGAGGAGCCTTCACCCCGACAGTCAACACTCACTGAGACGTAAATAGAAACCAAACAGTAAAATGGTGTGTGCTCACAGAGAGTGGAGTTCACTACATTACGTCTGTTTTATTTATTTAGGAGATTTAAAAGTTCTTGACATTCCAGTTACAGTGTTAAATACTCCTGAGAAATAAAAAGTTTATTGTTTTTGAAAGGGTGTACTTATTATGATATTATCATTACATTAGTGAAAACATGGTCTCAGAATAATGTTGACAATAATATGGTTTATTGAAAATAAATTGTGGGACAATATATCGTCCAGCAAAATGTGTTATGGTGACAGGCCTAGTGCTTCACTTTTTGGAAATGTTACGTTACAGTGTTATCCCAAAATGGATTAAATTATTTTTTTCTACACACAACACAACGATGTGACAAAATTTACTTTTCAGAATTTTGCAAATTTATTAAAAATAAAACACCAACAAATCACATGCACATGTACAGTATTCACAGCCTTAGTCATGAAGCTCAAACTGAGTTCAGGTGCATCCTGTTTCCACCGATTATCCTTGAGATGTTTCTACAGCTTAATTGGAGTCCACCTGTGGTAGATTCAGTTGATTGGACATGATTTTTAAAGGCACACACCTGTCTTTATAAGGTCCCACAGTTGACAGAGCATGTCAGAGGACAAACCAAGCAGGAAGTCAAAGGAATTGTCTGTAGACCTCAGGATTGTCTCTTGGGAAGGGTACAGAAAGATTTCTGCTGCTTTAAAGGTCCCAATGAGCACAGTGGCCTCCATCATCTGTAAATGGAAGAAGTTTAGAACCACCAGGACTCTTCCTTGAGCTGGCTGATCGGGGGAGAAGGGCCCTAGTCAGGGAGGTGACCAAGAACCCGATGGTCACTCTGTCAGAGCTCCAGCATTCCTCTGTGGAGCAATCCACCAATCAGGCCTGTATGGTAGAGTGGCCAGACGGAAACCACTCCTTAGTAAAAGTCACATGGGAGACCATCTTTAGTTTGTCACAAGGCACCTGAAGGATTAGAAACAAAATTCACTGGTCTGATGAGATTGAACTCTTGGTGTGAATACAAGGCGTCATGTTTGGATAAAACCAGGCACCGGCCATCACCAGGTAGTAATAATAATAATAATAATAATACATTTTATTTATAGGCGCCTTTCACGACACTCAAGGTCACCGTACAGAATTGTTGTATACCAAAGGTGTATACCATCCCTACAGTGAAGCATGGTGGTGGCAGCATCATGCTGTGGGGCAGGAACTAGGAGACTAGTCAGGATAGAGGCTCTCTGGAGAGATCTGAAAATGGCTGTGGTGCACCGCTGCTTCCCATCCAACCTGAAGGAGCTGGAGAGGTGCTGCAAAGAGGAATGGGTGATAGGTGAGCCAAGCATGTGGCATCATATTCAAAAAGACTTGAGGCTGTAAATGCTGCCAAAGGCACATCAACAAAATATTGAGCAAAGGCTGTGAATACTTTCCAGACGCACTGTAATTAATGCTCCAGTTGAACAGAAAGTAGGAATCTACTAACTAGAGTTAGTGTTTTGTGGAGGACGTCACATGATTCATTACATAGGTTAAAGGGTGAGTTGGATTTATGTCCCAGTGAGGGGAGGAGGGGCTTCAGAGAACAGATCCTTCTCCTCCATGATCCGCCATCCCTCCCTAACCCTAACCCTAACCCCGCTGGTCTTGTTTTATTCTAGCATCAATTCAAAGCGTCGATAACAGTGAATTCATACAACATATAGATAATGTAGGTAACCAAACGGTGGACTGTTAATCTCACAATGTCTTCTGAGAAATAGCGTTGTATGGATGTTCTATGAGTCTGTGGTGGCCAGTGCGCTCCTGTACACTGTTGCATGCTGGGACAGCAGGCTGAGAATGGCAGACGCTAATAGACTGAACAAACTAATCCTGAAGGCCAGTGATGTTGTAGAGGTGGAGCTGGACTCTTTGAACACACCATCCTGGACAACTCCGCCACCCACTCCACAACACACTGGCCAGTCTAAAGAGAACCTTTAGTAACAGACTCATTCTACCCAAATGCACCACAGAACACCACAGGAGGTCATTCCTGCCTGTGGCCATCAAACTTTAGAACTCCTCCCGCTGAGTGTTGGTCACTCTTTAACACTCTCAACACACAGACGCTGTTAATTTAGTTGCAACCTCTTACCTCTGTATATTGTGAATACTTGTGCAATATTGTTTCTTTTACTTTAAATGCATCTTACTTTATTTTTTATATATTTTTGTACTACTTTTATTCTATTGTATTTGTCTGTCAACTAGCAACTGTCACTTTATGGGAGCAACAGCAACAAAACAATTTCCTTGAAGGATTAATAAAGTATTCTGATTCTGATTGACAGAACAAGCTTGTTACATCACAAATGAGTCAGATTTGAAATGGCTCGCTGAAGGACACATTTTTCACTCTAACCATTCATAACAAACTGACTGCATGGCTTTTTATCAGTTCTTCTGAGCTGACAGACATGCCACACGCCCTACACCCTACTTTAAAGGAACCTCCACCACAGACTCCTCAACATTTTACCTGTCATTACGTTTTCCTCACGTTTCTCAGGAAGTCTTGGATGCAGTTTCTAAAAGCTGCAGCTCTGAACGATCAAAGAGCTTTGCTTTCAGGGAGGTAGTTGGAACCAAGTAGGGATGATAATAGAACTGAACTGGCATTGGGCTTCAGCCAAGCCTGAGCTTTTGTAATGCATTATTTTAGGTCTGCCATAAACCAGAACCACGTCCCGTCAAAACATCTTTTCTGTTTGATTGAATTGATTCAACAGCTCCAATAAAATGACTAAACAGAATCCATGGAGTCCACTCAGTCAAAGGCTGCACCCAAACAACAACAACAAACACTGAACGTTTAAAAGAAGAGAAAAGTTTCCTGGAGACAGCATCAAGGGGAAAAATCTTCCAGAGAGGGTTAGGGAGTTTATGGCAGCGTTGGATGACCAGAACATTTCTGGAGTAGAGAACACAAGGTACCAGCTACCCTCTCCACACTACATTAACTTTGACTGAAAGATTTAGTCCACTCTAGGAGAAGACAAGGAAGACAAGGACAGACTTTAGGAAGCTACAGGAGGGAGACCACCTCTAGGACATTTAGGATCAGAGAGGGACTCATGTCTAACCAGACAACTCATGTTACATTACACCTGTTCTCTGATTGGTTGTTTCAGGTACACCTGGTGTCTGGCGTTTGCAGCGACTCTCCAGCAGCTGAATGAAGTTGCCGTTCAGAGAGAAGAACTCGCTGAAAACCTGAACACACAGATCGTCTGTGAACTGGCACGATACACTCAGGACCTGAAGACAGAGAGGAAGACTGTGAGTGAACAAATAAATATAAGCAAACATAAAGACAAGGCCCCACCCCCTGTCGTCTCTGCTGGGATAGAGCACACAACTGGCAGCCAATCAGAAAGCAGGATACTGCAGTAATAATAAGTACAACAGTAACTGGGTCACTGACACTCACTCTTCAGTTTCCACATTATTTCCACCCAGCAGCTCTGAACACCAGAGTGTGTGTTTGCGTGTTCATGGTGATGTGATAAAAATAAGAATATAAATGAACCTAAACTGTGTTTTGAGCTGTGAACTAAACATATCATCATTTATATGAAGCCCAAAGCGCCATCTGGTGTTTGACAACAGTAACAGTCGTCACCATCAATCTGAGGAACAGTAATAAAACTGAGCGTTAAGTCCTTCTAATCAGATGTTTCTGGTTATCTAAAATACCAAGAGGATTGTCGGTTCAGAACTGATAATAACATAAAATAAATTCTGTGTGATTCTGTCTGACCACGTGTTGCTTTTAATATGGCTTCAAACCTTTAGTGTTAATGAACGACAGGCTGTGATTCAGTCACTGAAACAAAAATGTGACAGAACGTTGAACGCTGCCACAAAGTAGAGAAAGGGGTAACCATGGAAACCTGTAGAAGTAGAACAGTCAACTGATGAAGAAGAACACAAGGTCCTGTCTCTTTAAGACCCATTTATGTTGTTGCAGCATTTCCAAGATGGCCGCCGTGCCCAGCAGCACATTGAGAGCTCCTGGAAACAGCTGGAATCTGTAAGTGCAGCCCTCCACCCGCCAACAGCTCTATCCGACAACACCTCCACCTAACCCCACCTGCCAACACCACCATCCACCAACACCTCCACCTAAGTCCACCCACCAACGCCTCCACCAAACTCCACCCAGCAAAGATGAATAGCTGGGTCACAGATGTTGATTGATTTTTTTCAGAGTAAACGTCGGTTTGAACGTGACTGTAAGGAGGCGGAGCGAGCTCAGCAGGTCTCAGATAGACTGGACCTCGACAACAAGACGGATGGAGAGAAGGTTGGACACACAACACCATCAGTGTAGTTCAGTATAGGGATACACAAAAAGACACACTAGGGGTCAGTCCATTAAAAAGTGTTTTTTTCCCAATACTGCAGCAGTGGTTCATAACTACAACACTAAAACCAATAAGTAAATATTAGACAATGATATAGTGTGCTGACAGAAAGTGTTTTAAAGTAAAAACTTGATGCCAAGTTGAATCAGCTGATACGATTTTTATAATTCATGATGATCATGTTTAACCAAATTTGTGTGTGTTTCTGTCCATGTCTCAGCGCTGCTCTCTGAAGGTAAGCTTTGTTTGGTTTTATCCTTTCTGTTCATGTCTGGAGACCAGTTGTTGTAATAAAACCTGATCTTCTGGATTCAGGCTCGTCAGACAGCTCAGCAAAAACAACAAGCTGCCGAAGAGTCCAGGAAAGACTATGTGACCAGTTTAAACCAGTTCAACCAAGACCAGCACCAGCACTACCACACTCTGGTACCAGTTATATACCAGGTAAATCATCACTGGTTCCAGCAGAGGTTGCACTAGACTTTTTCGTTGTCTGTCATTTTGAATGACAGGGTCATACAAATTCCGTCATAATCTATTTTTACCCGTCACTTTAATTTTTTAAAATGATAATAATGACATATTCGATAGCATTTTCATTCATTTTTAATTAATATTCAGTCCAAACAAGCTGAACAGAGAATCCACACCGTGGATACACACATCAAAGCAGATGAATATATGTAGAAAAAACAAAAAAGTTAATTAATTAGAGGCTTTGTAAAACAGCAGCTTAGATGGCACTGTAGGGTTGAAGTGCTTCGGGTTAGGGAGGAGGGGGGACAGGGACACACAGCAGTTAACATTCTATACAGTAATAGCACAGAATTGCATGACTAGTAGTAGATAGGAAGGAGGACAAAAGCTCTGTGCCAGAGAAAAGAAAGTGGAGGATGTGAGAGAGAAGAGAGTAAAGGACATGTCCTCAGTGCATCGTCCCCCAGCAGCCTAGGCCTATAGCAGCATAACTAAGGGATGGTTTAGTCCAGCCCTAACTATAAGCTTGATCAAAAAGGAAAGTCTTAGTCCTGATCTTAAAATAGAGAGAGTGTCTGCCTCCCGAACCCAAACTGGGAGCTGGTTCCACAGGAGAGGAGCCTGATAGCTGAAAGCTCTACCTCCCATTCTACTTTTTGAAATTCTAGGAACCACAAGTAGGCCTGCACTTTCAGACCGAAGTGATCTGCTGGGATGATATGGTACAATAAGGTCTTTAAGATATGATGGAGCTAGGCCTTTAAGGGCCTTGTATGTAAGGAGGAGGATTTTAAATTCTATTCTAGACTTTAAAGGGAGCCAGTGAAGAGAAGCTAAAACTGGAGTAATATGATCTCTCTTGCTAATTCCTGTCAATGCTCTTGCTGCGGCATTTTGAATCAATTGGATGCTTTTTAAAGAGCTATTTGGAGCCAGACAGTAATGAATTACAATAATCCAGTCTGGACGACACAAATGCATGAACTAGTTTTTCAGCATCACTCTGAGACAGGATGTTCCTGATGTTGACGATATTACGCAGGTGAAAGAAGGCAGTCCTGGTCACTTGCTTTATGTGACATTTAAAGGACATATCCTCGTCAAATATAACACCAAGGTTTATCACAGTAGTACTGGAGGCCAAGGTAATGCCATCCAAAGAAACTCTGAGATGTTTAAGGTCAAATATAATGACTTCTGATTAGTCTGAGTTTAAGAGGAGGAAGTTCCAGGTCATCCTTTATGTCTTTAAGGAGTTTAACCAGCTGATTAGTTTCATCTGGTTTCATGGATAAATATAGCTGGGTGTCGTCTGCATAGCAATGAAAGTTTATTCCATGTTTCCTAATAATGGAAACATGTATAACGTGAAGAGTATTTCAAGTCTCTGTAGTAAAATATTATGATCAATAGAGTCAGATGCAGCACTAAGATCTAGCAGAACAAGTATAGAGACAACTCCACTGTCTGAAGCCATGAGGAGATCATTGGTAACTTTAACCAGAGCTGTTTCTGTTCTATGATGAACTCTAGAACCTGAAACTCTTCAAACAGACCATTCCTGTTTAAATGGTCACAACTGATTAGCAACAACTTTAACTAGAATTTTAGGAATAAAAGTGAGGTTGGAGATTGGTCTATAGTTCAATCAATCAATCAATCAATCAATCAATCAATCTTTATTTATAAAGCACTTTAAAAACAACAAGGTTGGCCAAAGTGCTGTACACAGACATGAGAATATAAAAACACTAAGAAAAATTAAAAACAAGATTTAAATCATAAAACCAATCAAACCATGTAAACAATAAGAACCGACATCTCATGCTGAGTTAAAAGCCAAAGACAAAAAATGTGTTTTAAGAGAGGATTTAAAATGAGGAAGACAGTCGGCCTGTCTAATGTGCAAAGGCAAATTGTTCCACAGTTTGGGGCCTGCAACTGCAAAGACGCGGTCACCTCTCATCTTCCTCTTTGTCTTTGGGACAACCAACAATGACTGATCTGCCGACCTAAGAGAGCGTGAGGGAGCGCACGGCTGGAGCAATTCGGACAGATACTGAGGAGCGAGGCCATGAATACATTTAAATACAAATAAAAGAATTTTAAAATCAATCCGGAAACGGACAGGGAGCCAATGAATATAGTTGGCTAAAACATCTGGGTCTAGAGTGGCTTTCTTAATTAAGGGTTTAATTACAGCAATGTTAAAAGACTGAGGATAAATTTATCTGGTTTAATATGGAGGTGTTAATTAGTTGGGACTGGATCTAGAAGACAGGTTGATGGTTTAGATGCTGTAATTGTTGAAGAGAGCTCAGAAAGATCTACTGGAGAGAAGGATTCCAGATGTTGATTAGGTCTTCCAGAAGTTTCTAATGTCACTGTACTTCCATCTTTGACAGCTGGAGGAAGGATGCCTTGAATGTTTTCTCTAATGCCAACAACTGAATTAGTAAAGAAGCTGATGAAGTCATTACTACTGAGGGCTAAAGGAATAGATGGCTCAACAGAGCTGTGGCTCTTTGTCAGTTTCTGTGTTAGGACCAGATCTAAGGTGGGATTAAAACAGGGAGTTGATCTGTTTCCATTCTGAGAAAAGACAACTGAATGTAATAATGATGTAAATGAGGAGCTAAGGCTGTCACTGACAACATCAACATGGATGTTAAAGTCACCTACTATAATGACTTGATCTGTTCTAAGAACTAAATCACATAAAAACTCAGAGTGAGGAGCAGGTGGACGATACACCACAACATCCAGTCTGGATGAGGAAGACTAAGAGGAAGACTTTCAGATGAATTAAAGCTCTGCTTAGGTCTAGGATTAATAGATGAATCAGAGAGGAAGATTGCTGCCACTCCTCCTCCTCCTCTACCTGTGTTTGGAGGAATGTGATAATTACTATGACTGGGTGGAGTAGACTCATTTAAACATATTCATCATCCTGTAGCCACGTTTCAGTCACACTAAACAGATCAATCTGATGATCAGTCCTCAAACTTTTTGTCCTCTGATTTAGTTGTGGCTTTGGGTCTGTCAGACCTCTTCCTGTCAGAGTTTCCCCCAGTTTCTGAGGGGCTTTTGATGGTGAAGGAAACGGTACTCACTGACATCTTGACTTTCCTTGCTATTTCTCTGTAGGAAAGATGATGGTCTCTCTCTTCTATATTTAATTTCCTTTTTCTGTTTCTATTTTTAAAGCAATGCACTACGTTGTACAGTACAGTACTGTTCAAACAATACCCATGAGGATATGTTACCTCTGTGTTGCAACACTACTTTTGTGCAGACAGAGGGGGTTGGTATTCAAGAAAAGTTGGGACACTTGTAGGAACTGGTAGCACCAACCTTTAAGGCTTTTTCAACTGCAAAACAGCTTTTAGTTGTTTTGTAATCATTTCTTGATTCCCGAAAAATTATTTTTTCTGTAATTTTAACCTCTGGCAGTTCACCACTTACACTTGTACCATTTCGAGCTATTCACTTTGACTTGAACTGCTTGAATTTCAATACATTCATTCATCTTCCATCCTGTGAAGGGTCACAGGGTCTGCTGGAGCCTATCCCAGCTGTCATCAGGCGAGAGGGGGGGTCCACCCTGGACAGGTCTCCAGTCTATCTCAGGGCTAACACAGAGGGACAGACAACCATTCACACTCACATGCACACCTCTGGCCAATTTAGAATCACCAATTAACCTAACCAGCAGTGGACAGTGGGAGGAAGCCGGAGTACCCAGAGAGAACCCACACAGACACAGGGGGTGGTGACTTATTCCAAGAAGCAGAGGGACCTGACTACAGCAGCCACCACCATCATCCATGGGAAGCCAGTGGAGCTGGTCGAGGAGTTCAGATATCTGGGCACCATCTTTGACAACCTGCTGAAATTCTCCTCCAACACTGAAGAGACTCTCAGAAGGTGCCAGCAACGTCTCTACCTCCTGAGGGAACTCAGCTCCTTTGGAGTCAGCAGAGACATTCTACAGACTTTTTATTACAGTTTTATTGAGAGCATCATCACCTTCTCAATAACCTGCTGGTTCCACTCCATCAGCCTCCACAACAGAAACCGACTGCAGAGCACTGTTTCAGTCTGCTCTAAGATCATTGGCCTGCCTGTAAGAACTCTATCACACATTCATGACCAACAGACACTCATCAGTTAAAATCACCAAAGACCCCTCACACGTCCTCCACTCAGCGTTTCAGTGTCTATCCTCTGGACGTAGGCTCCTCCTCCCCGCCTGCAGAACTCAGAGGAGAAAAGCCACCTTCGTCCCCAAAGCCATCCTCCTCCTCAACTCCTTCCCACACACTCTCTCTCTCTCTCTCTCTCTCTCTCTGACTCTTCTCCAGCTCACACACAGCCATAGTACAGTCACCCTCCCCTTGCCCCCCACCCCCATACTCACATACCAGAGACTCTTGGTTGTTTTTATTTATTACCCATTCTACCATGGCTATAACTTGTAAATACATATTCCCTGTAACTACTGTTTACTGTTTACTGTTTACATTTGCACTTTAGTCACTTTACTTATACAGTCTATTTACATTCTCCATGGATATTTTGGATAATTAAAACATTTATGGCATGGTAACTTGTATATACTTTGTATTTTGTATTTTGGTCTATTTCTGTTTTTTTCTTTGTTTTTTTTTAATGTCTGTACTTGCACGTTATGCTGCTCACTTGTGCCTTAAATTGTCCCCTGGGGACAAATAACGTTTTCTGAATCTGAATCTGAATATATCAGGTAAATCATGTTTCTTTGTGTTGTAGCGAATCCAGGACATGGAGGAGCGGCGGATCGAGAGAATTTGTGAAGCGATGCGTTCGTCAACAGACGCTGAGAGAAAGGTTCTTCCTGTTGTGAGTCACTGTTTGGATGCCATGATGGATGCTGCTCAGAGCATCCAGCCCAGACAGGTGAGACTCCTCTAGACCTGCATGGATTCTTGGTCTGACTTTCAGGAGGAAGTTGAACTACCCACCATCAGAAGAACCAGAGACATTTGTAAAGGATATAGATGAACATTTGCCTAAATTTGAACAGTGTAACAGTGTATATACAGAATGTCTTTAATATTTCTATTTTTCACTATATTGTAGGATATTCTACACTTTTAAAATGTCTCGTTAGGGCACCACCTCCTGTTATCGTAGGAAGAACACGGTTTAAATCAATTTATCAGTCTCAGTTAAATAATTTGCATATCTGAAGGAGTGAATCCTTTTCTACAATTTGTACTATTCATTCTCTGCCGTAGAACAACATCACAAATAACTTCTTAAGTGTGAACAAATATTTATTTAATAAAGTGACAACTATGAGTAAATGAGGGACTAATAGAATATAGGAGTGTAATCAAATAAAACGAATATGATAAGGTATTAAATAATTTCTGGAGCGATGGTGAGAGATGGAGATGTTTTAAGGTTTAATCTAAAGGTAATGGATTTGATACCTAATCTAATCAATCTTCTCTAATGTTAGTAGGGAGTTTCAAAGTAGTGACACCAACTCTTTGTCTTAAGCGGTAGGAACGATTCAGCCTACTTTTGTAGAGTCTTCTTGGCACGGTGATGGCGAAGCGTCGGTGTGACGAGATGGTGACGAAACGGCACAGCTGATGCAGGCCTCTCTGGGACCGGTAGATGGGACTCGTTGCTTGATCTGCAACTCCAACACCCAGCGTCTTGAGAGCGTTATAGGTGTTCAGTCAAAGGCAGTAGATGACACTTGGCAATGTCTTTGTGTTTGAAGAAAGAAGTCGGATCGTCAGGTCTTCTCAGTGTCGTTGCTATGGCAACAGCTTCTTGGTTTCTTGATCCGTCGAAGAGATTGGGTCTTTCTCTGATATCCCAGCTGACTACGCTGGCTAACTTATAAACGATGATGATTAGTACTTCGGTTCGTAGAGTATAAAAATGAATAAAACTAGAAAAATATTTATGTATATGTATATATATATATATATATATATATATATATTTATATAGTCACTATAAAAAGTTTACGTCGGGAAAAACGTCCGACGTGAAACAAACAGAGCTTGAAAATGACTGGATCGTCAATATTCAAGTTGTTCTTAAAACAAAGTTACTAAGTATAAACGTGACTAAGTACGTAAAGAAGAAGACTAAAATTAAAAGTAAAACGGAAACGGAAAATGGAAAGAAGTAAAGTTAAAAGTGCGGAGAAAGTAAGAAAGTGCAGAGAAAGGGGAGCGGTTTTATGAGTTAATTATTCAGGGCGTGTTTGGATCGGGTTTCTGAAGTCTTCGCGCGGAAAGAGAAGAGAACGCCTACTTCTTTGTCTCGAGATGTCTTATTGCCTGATCTTCTTAACCTACTACCATTCCATCACTCATCATGGCTCGTTAGCGATGTTCTTCGTATGCAGCAACATTCACATTACAACACGACAAGATGACGTATCAGAATGACCACATCAAAATAACTCATAAGCATCAGTAATTAATAAACTCAGATTCTCTTTACAGTGACATTTTGCAAATAATAAAAGGTTGGGGTTTCTAAAATAACAATTCTAACAGTTATAATTTCAACTAATAGCTACTATTAGTATAAGAACATACCTAAGTTTCAACATACTTCAACAGTGATTAAAAGAAAGAAAATGTTTTTAAAGATAGCCACTTGATGGCAATGTTGATCCATCCTTACCGTGTCAAATTATGTGAATTTGGGCTAGCTTTATCGTACAAGGATCAAAATCGTCTCATTGGGATCGTAAGCACTTTCTGAACAACAATATATAACTTACCAGGTTATTACAATTTCGATAGTCATATTATCAAACTTAGGTGCTTTTTAGAGAGGAGAAATGCAGATCAGAGTCTGGCTCTGGGAAAAGAAAGTTATTTACGACCTGCTTATCTGTGTTCCACTCTCTTGGTCACTCTGGGAGAGGGGGAGAAAGAAGGTAAAAGTATGTTTGCATGTGTGTGTCTCTGAAAAGGAAAATTAGTACATCACAAGTTTAAAACATAATTGAACATAACATTAAAGTTTCTAGACTTTGTCCATACGAAGTAGAAGAGTCAATTTTCATTCTTTGTAGTTCCAGATATCGTGTTGGTGTTCTTTCGATTCAATTCAATTCAATTCAATTCAATTTTATTTATATAGCGTCAATAACAATACAAATCGTCTCAAGACGCTTTACAAAAACCCGGCCTGAAACCCCCAGAGCAAGCCTGAAGGCAACGGTGGCAGGAAAAACTCCCTTTTAACAGGAACTTCAGAACTAATTAGTCCAAAAACAAGAGTGGGAAATTCCACTGAAGTGTAAATCTGTCTTTTTTGGCTCAGATGACGTCCTCAGCATCAGGGAGATCCGATAGCATGGGTCTGTTCAGTGTTTGGACATGGCACCTTTATGGCTAAGGTGTAAAAGGTTGATCTGTTAGAAGAATTCTTCTGCAAAACAACTTCGTAAATTTAAATTCCAAAGAAGGGGAGAATCGAGAGGACGACAGGACCCTACAATATATTTTTCAGAGTGTTGTTATTTTTTTGTACATATTTTTCAAATTTGTATTGTGTTTTTTATTAATTCCCCTGTCAAAGTCGTTATTGTTTTTGTGTATATTTTTTGCCAAATTCCATACTACTGTGACAAGGTAATTTCCCATACATGTGATTAATAAACATGTCTTATGTTTTATGTAACACGGGTTTGGACCAAAGACATCCAGAACTAATTTATATCAACACATTTTCACAATGTACACACCCTCAATGGCTTTTACCATCAAAGCTGCATCTTCTCAAAAACATCAGACAGGAAACACATCTTCATAGTTCATGTTGTGGATGAAAAGATATTCAAATCAGTGCAATACTCTGTGTGCAGGACACCCGTCAGGTGGTGGAGGTGTACAAATCAGGCTTTGACCCTCCAGGTGATGTAGAGTTTGAAGATTACAGCGCCACCATGAGGCGGAGCATCTCTGAATCTAGTTACCTGGACAACAGGACTGAGGGGGGGCGACGACCCAGCAGGAAGCTGTGGCCCTTCATCCGGAAAAACAAGGTAGTCAATGATCACAATGACACAGTGCTGTTACAAATACACTTGGAAGACTCACCTTGATGTCATGATCTCCTCCCCTCTCTCTCCAGCTGTTGACCCTACTGTCCTCCCCCAGACAGCCTCCACCTCCACCCCCAACCTCCCCTTCACCTGGGGGCATGGTCAACATCCCCCAGTCTCCACCCCCACCATCCAGAGACCCGATCACACAGCGGCTGAATGACCTCATGACTTCTGGCTCCAGAACGAGGAAGCAGTGTCTGCGCAGCCTCAAAAGAGGGGTACACCTGGATCTACCTAGATACACATAGACACACCTGGATCCACCTAAATACACATAGATGTATCTGGATACACGTAGATATACCTGGATCTACATAGACACATCTGGATCTGCCTAGATACAAATATACACACCTGGAGCCACCTAGATACACACAGATACACCTGGATCTAAACAGACACACCTGGATCCACCTAGATCCACCTGGATCTAAATAGACACGCCTGGATCCACCTGGACACACCTGGATCCACCTAGATACACATAGCTATACCTGGATACGGATAGATACAACAGGATCTACATAGACATACCTGGATGTACCTAGACAC
Organism: Chelon labrosus; assembly: GCF_963514085.1. Taxonomy (NCBI): domain Eukaryota; kingdom Metazoa; phylum Chordata; class Actinopteri; order Mugiliformes; family Mugilidae; genus Chelon; species Chelon labrosus. Next base: position 30,599,091 of record NC_140359.1, read on the forward strand.
GCATAGATACAACTGGATACTCCTAGATATACCTGGATACACCTGGATACTCAGAGATACTCATAGATACACACAAAGTTGAACGACTTTGGATTTTTTAAAGTTAACTAATATGTGGTGAAAGGGTTAGCGTTGACTATCCAAAAAAGGTTAAAAAAAGGCAACTGAACTCTACAAGTCCAGTTGCCTTTTTTGAACCTTTTTTGGATATACCATGACCTGGATGACTGAGAACCTTCACAGACTTAGCGTTGACTAGTTGATGATGTCACACATAAAAACACAGTAGAAAGTAATGATGTCTATATTCTTGACCTGAATTCATGTTGTAGCGTTTCATGAAAAAGAAGCTACGAAGGCTTTTCTGCAAGGTAACTGAAGCTGGAACATGGGCTACTGTCGGGCCTAGACCACATCAGCACCATGAACACCATCACTCTGACACTTATAATATGCGGCTCTCACTCGGCAAACTCTCTTATAACTTTATCAAAAAGTTGATGTGCAGCCTCCTTCTCTCTGTTACCACAGGTTAAGTTGTTAATTGACTGCAGTTGAGTGGACCGTTCCTCTGCTAGCATTAACGGATGCCTTTTCAGATGAGTGTGTAATGCAGCAGCACAGTAGTTGTATTTCAGGACTGACTTACATATTCTGCATGTCACGGTAGAATGGGCTTTACCTTAAGTGAAGTATTTCCACACACGATGATCTGCTGCTAGTTTGCTATAATGACCCACTGGGCTCCTCACCTGCCTTCTAGGAGGCATCTGTGTTGTTATTGTCTCATGATCACTGAGTAGTCGAGTTCCTGCTTAAAGAGTCATGGTACAGCAGTAAAGTCGACTAGTCGAATGGTCAGCTAATTACTACAACCCCTAGATACTTCTGGATACACACAGGTACACCTGGATCCACCGAGATACACATAGATATACCTGGATACACATAGATATACCTGGATACACATAGATATACCTGGATACTCATAGATACACATAGATATACCTGGATACTCATAGATATACCTGGATACTCATAGATACACATAGATATACCTGGATACACATAGATATACCTGGATACACATCATATATTTAAGTTCATTTAATAGACCATGTGTACATGCAGGATATATAAATACATGAAGTTTATGCTGTGGAACCACAACTCTCAGAACTTGCTCCACTGAGCTGAGTTTCCTCATGTGGACGTGAACCGCTGTGACAATAATCACATGGTTCAGTCCACATGAGGAAACTCAGCTCAGTGGTTTGGAGCATCTCTGAAACCTTGTTAGACGCCGTGATATCTTGGTGCCATTCAGAGTGCAGAGTAATCAGACACACACATACTCTATATCTATATTGTACATATATCTATGTCTTAACCTGTTTTATGTTAATCTTTCTTCATGCTTTCTTCTCTGATTGGACAGCTGTCCCTGAAGCTGGTCAGTATTAAACGACATGACATCTGTCACTGGTTCCATTTAGTCCTGTTGTTGTCAACTCTGTGTCACTGGTTCCATTTAGTCCTGTTGATGTCAACACTGTTACTGGTTCCAGGGATCCAGTCCAGCTGACTGCAGTCACCTTCCTCCTGAACAAAGACGCAAGAAACTTCAGACCAGAATCAACAACATCAGCCAAGAGATCCAGAGAGAGAGAGAGCAGAGGTAACACACACTGTTAACACACACTGATAACTGAGGACCTGTTTAGACTTAGATCTGATCACAAGCGTCCATCTTTAGGTTCGTGAGGTCAGACCTTCTAACGCATCTCCAGATCTGATCTCAGTTTCTCTGTATGCAAATAAACTCCGACATTATCTGTGGTCCTGTAGAATATTTAACAGCTGATGTCTCTAATGGATCTCTACCACTTCTCCAGAACCGAGAACAACGCTGTTGTACGACTTTGGTTTCACATGTTATTATTTACACTGACGCAGGATCAGCTCTGTTGAGTCTAGGTGGTCTTTAATGTGACCCAGGATGCAGTGCGTTCACACTACCAAAAGAGTGCGGACACATCCGGACACATACGACCTGGACCACCTCCACATGTGGTTAGAGATCAATTCTCTCAAATGCAATCTCAATGCGCCCTGGGGGTTCACACCTGTCTTTTATGTGATTGGATCACCCTAATCCTTAAAGTATGAGGTGTGTGTGGAGTCCATCACAGGTCAAACACCAACATTTTCCCCCAGTAGAAAGTCATATAGGGGTTTCTGGGCGTTTGGCTGTGAGACATTGAACGTTAAATGTTTAATGTTAAATGTTGGTTTCAGTGTGGACCTATTGTTTCAGAGATGCTCTGCTGAAAATGAGGGAGGTTTATGAACGAAGTCCTCAAATGGGCGACGCCAGCAGTTTAGAGCCTCAACTGGAAGAAGTGAAGCAAAGTCTGCTGAGACTGGAAGAAGAGCTGAGGAGGAACCAGGTTGGTGCCGTCAATATTCTCAATGTTAAATTGTTAATTATAAAATCACATCAGTCTGTATGTGTGTGCGTGCGTTAATTAGCTCTTAAGGGCTTAGCAATATAAATAGGCAACATGAAAGTTAGTCTGGACACTAGAGTCCCAGTGATGACAGTGAAATATGTAGAGTGTAGTTTCACTCCAGCTAGCTCCCAGCTAACAATGGTCAACAACAGAATGTGTTATGTGATTGAATATATGTCATTAACAAAGAAGAACAACAGTACAAGTGTGTTCATGTGTGTTACTCTGTGTGCTACTGTAGGCGTGGCTGTCTGAGGTAGACAGCAGACTGTCTGATCACAGCAGCAGAAGACAAAGTGGTTGTGGGTTAAATTCACAGACAACAACGCCAGGCAGCAGCAGCTTGAAACAGCTGGACAACCGCAGTCCAGCAAGCAGAGAGAGGTATTATTGATCACTGATCACTGATCACTAATTATTGATGACTAATCACTGATCACTGATTAGTGATTAGTGATTACTAATTATTTATTACTAATAATTGATGACTGATGACTGATTATTGATCATTGATCATTGATTATTGATGTGATTACTGATTACTCATTACTGATTATTGATCTGATTCTCAATCTGAATTTTGAGCCTTTATCATGAAATACATCAGGTTACCTGTACTTATTGTGACATTTCAATTGTCCTCCTCAGCCCTGATGGCAGTTACACTGAAGACCACAGTGCTGAGCTTCACTTTAAGTCTCGCAGTTCTGAGTTTGATGATGACTTTGATGATGAAGAACCTTTACCAAGTATCGGCACCTGCAAGTCTCTTTACCCATTTCAAGGTACTCACAGACTCTGTATTTATTTGCATCTGAAATCAAAAAGTGTATGGTTCAAATAACAGGGCCTCAGTGAAACATGGAGGAGGTCGACAAGCTGACGACCTGGACAGGTGTGGCTGCTTCACATGTATTGAATAACATAAGTGAACTGGTCAGAGTTAGGACAGTTTAGATAGTAGTGAGCTGTCAGAAGTATTCAGGTGACCTGAACTACTTTGAAAAGGACCAGATGTTCTATCCAGATGATTCGGTTTAGCAGATCTATGAACAGGAATGGGTCAAAGCTTAACAGCAACCAAAACAAAATATCACTGATGGATATAGTAGTAATTAATGTAGCATTAATATTGTATCTAATACACGTCTGTAAGCTAATAATTAAAAATATATTAGTAGCAGTAAACTTAATGTATATATAACCTGTTTTATGCTTTAGTTCTTTACTTTAAAAACATAAGAAAAAGTAAATAAGAACCAAAAAAATGTACAGAATAAAAGTATTTCAATAATAAAACCATTCTATACCTCCATTTCGCCTTTTTCTCTTTGTCCACCTTCATCTCAGTCGTCAAAGTTTTCTCTACACACAAAAAAAGAAACCATTTAAAATGGTTGTTTCTCCTCATTGATTCTCCTCAGGACAGAATGAAGGCACTCTGTCCATGGTGGAGGGAGAACTACTTTCTGTGGTGGAGGAAGACAAAGGTGATGGTTGGACCAGAGTGCGGAGGAACCTGGAAGAGGAGGGATACGTTCCCACCTCCTACATCAAAGTCTTCTTGGACAGCAGCGCTAAAGGTGCCATGACCTACATATGACCTCTAAATGACCTTGAGCTGTAAATGTGACCTTCACCTGACCTCCCTGTGATCTTTCAGTAATACCAATAACATCTCAGACTTCGACCTTTGGATGAACTTTGACCTGAACACCTGAGAGACTTTTACTTGAAGCCCAGGTTACCTCAGTTAGTTTCTGACCTCTGAGACCTTTGACCTATGAATGTCAGTACACCAGTTGCTATGGTTACAGATTAGTTGTCCTGCCCACCTCTAGGCGTGTCTTCTCTCAATCTCAAATGTTCAGTTTCTGATCATTAAAGTGTGGTCGGGCTGCAATGCATTGTGGGACAGTGATGAGTGTTTTTTCTGATCTGAGGTGGACGAGCCTGGACAGATATCGATCATGTGATCAGTAGAGGAGGAGGAACCTGGACAGATATCGATCATGTGATCAGTAGAGGAGGAGGAGCCTGGACAGATATTGATCATGTGAATCTTCTGTCAGAGATTCTGAAATTATCAAACCTGAGCCAATAGCGGACTGTAGCAACCACGGGGGCCTCTAGTGACCATGGGGGCCTCTACTAACCATGGGGGCCTCTACTAACCATGGGGTCCTCTAGTGACCACGAGGGTCCTCTAGTGACCATGGGGCCACTGGGGCCTCTAGTGACCATGGGGGCCTCTAGTCACCACGGGGGCCCTCTAGTGACCACGAGGGCCCTCTAGTGACCATGGGGCCACTGGGGCCTCTAGTGACCACGGGGGCCTCTAGTGACCATGGGGGCCTCTACTAACCATGGGGTCCTCTCGTGACCACGGGGGCCTCTAGTGACCATGGGGGCCTCTACTAACTATGGGGTCCTCTCGTGACCACGGGGGCCCTCTGTGACCATGGGGGCTTCTAGTGACCATGAGGGATCTCTAGTGACCATGGGGGCCTCAAGTGACCACAAGGGGCCTATACTAATCATGGGGGCCTCTAGTGACCACGAGGGATCTCTAGTGACCATGAGGGATCTGTAGTGACCATGGGGCCTCTAGTGACCATGGGGGCCTCTACTAACCATGGGGGCCTCTAGTGATCACGAGGGGTCTCTAGTGACCATGAGGGGTCTCTAGTGACCATGGGGGCCTCTAGTGACCACAAGAGGTCTCTAGTGACCATGGGGACCCTCTGTGACCATGGGGGCCCAGAGGGCCTTCATTCCACTTGTGAGCTCCGACTGTGACACCAGTTCAGGTGAACGTTGCGTCCAGTAAAAACATCAAACAGCGGAAACATTTTCTGTGACTCTTTGCTTCAGTGTTTGTTGACGTCCAGCTGGGACCTGATGACACCTGAAATTTGGTTACATGGCGTGAAGACAACAATGTCTCATCAGGACAAGACATACAACATGAACTACCTGGTCAGAAGTATGTGGACACCCAACACTGTACGTTGATCTGTTAGAGACACAGAGGACAAGGACAGAGTCCGACCAGTGGACATCACTAATTAACCGGAAACTAAACTGAACAACCAGACGGGCTCAGTTCTGATGGAGGACAGGAGTTAAGATCTGAACGTAAATGATGTGTTGGACCATGGATATAACCCTAACCCCCTTTATTATCAGTATTGATTAAAACATGAACCAGCTGAATGTATGATCAGACATTTCATCAGTGATGAAGGAGCTGATTATTCTCTCTTTGAAACATCAAGAATCAAAAATTCATAAATAAGGAAGTCGAGTTCCTTGACAGAAATAAAACCATCAGCTACAGCTTCAGAGGACTATGAAGCAGGCAGTCAGACTGAATCTGTCTCTCTAACCTGTCTACCTGTCTGTCCACCTCTCTGTCTGTCTGTCTTGTAGGCTTTGTGCAGAGTAGTCGGCTAGTCTAGCGCAGTAGTCGACCAGTGAGGACGTCTCGCCACAGGAAGTGATGTAAAGAGCTCAGAGGAAGTCCGGTAACAAATTTACTCTTCAGATATCTCAGCCAATCAGCTGACAGACAGACAACTGAGAAACCAATCAAAGACCAGTCTGATCCTAAACAATCCAAACGTTTGCTAATTGATCTAAATGTATCTTTAGTTTGTCATTAATGAAGAAAACAAACTGAAAACTTCCCATGTTTAGTCATAGATTAAATTCATCTCTGAAGAAGAAACGTGATCTCTGTTCTTTCTGTCTTTAATCAGAACTTTGAACATTTAAAGAGAAAAGGAATCTGAACATTTTGTTTCTTCAGTGTTGTCATAGCAACGACCAGACCTGAACCAAGAAGCTGCAGTTTCTCAAACGTCCACTAGAGACTCCACCAAAGTCACTCCTATAGACTGTGAAGGTTCTCCGTCATCCAGGTCATGGTACATCCAAAAAGGGTTCAAAAAAGGCAACTGGACTGTAGAGATACTCCTGTAGACCTCCATGATAATCAACATGTTTTCAGCCTGCTACTGAAACTACCTCCTCCATTTGTGATAAATTTTTCTAGAACTCACCACAGCTATGGTTTTGCAGAGTTGAGGGGCGTGGCCTCTTTGATTGACAGATGATTGCCCTCACAGATTGCCAACTATCTTTAGCCTGAGCTCCACTCACGCTCCACCTCCTTGATGACTGTTGAATTAGTTGGTAGTTGTTGTGGATTTAGATGTAGTTAGGTGATTTAGATGGAGTTAGGGTGGATTCAAGTGACGTTGGATGGAGTTAGGTGGAGTTAGATGATTTAGATGGAGTTAGATTGAGTTTGGGTGGAGTTAGGTGGTTGGGATGAGTTAGATGGAGTAAGATGGGCTTAGGGTGGAGTTAGGTAGAGTTTGGTGCAGATGGATGGCGTTAGGTGGTTAGCAGTGTTGTGCAAGTTCATACTAAACAAGAACTAGTTCAAAGTTCAGTCCACACAGATAAAAGTGAACTAGTTCAAGTTCATAATTCACATTTTTAATTTTGAACTAAGTTCATAGACTCCAAAATGAACAGTTCGTGTTCTTTTTTTCCCTGTTTTTTTTTTAAACGAGCAGCTTTGATCTATTCTTGTTCAATAGAATCTCTGACTGACCTGCCCGTCCACCCCCAGCATATCATATTTTTTTCTGCCAGGATCTGTTCTGCTTTTTGAATAACCATTGACTGTATATACTAGGGAATAACTCAACTGTTGTGTGGATCAGGTGCTTTTGTTGTACCAGACGCCACTTCTCTTTCAGTTGCACCAGCCATGATGTATGCCGTGAATCGCACGTCGACTGAGAGCTTTCGTAAAACTTTATTCCCTCCAGATTGAGCGAAACTCACGTCTACGCTCACAGTTGAAAAAATTATGCATTCAGTTAACAGTTCACAAAAATATGAATGTGTTCAATGAACAACACTTATGGTTGGGTTGAGTTAGTTCAGTGGTTCCCAAAGTGGGGGGGCGCGCCCTGTGGGGGGGCTCCAGAGCCATTGCAGGGGGACAGCAGGGCGCGGATGGAATTAGAGGGTGACAACTGTACGGGACTCCCGCGGGTCACGGTATTCCCGTGGGAGTCCCACGGTACGGGAGTCAGTTTCACTGTTGGTAACGTGACAGGGACGGGATAGAGCAAATAATCAACGGGAGCGGGACGGAGCCGGAGATTAAATTAAAAAATGACGCTGCAATGCGGTGAGCAGCCCAACGGGACGGGATCTGGGAGTCTTTCTCTCTGGATTTTGCAGGACAGGATTTTTTTGGGGGGGGGCAGTCACGTGATCAGGATATGACGGGAGTATTTTTGTGGGCTCGGGATGGGATGGGAGCAACAATTGATTCCTGTGTCACCCTCTAGATGGAATGAATGAATGAATAAAGGACACTGCTAGCGATTTTTTGACGGGCTCCCACGCAAACGCAAACCTGTTACACTGAACATAATTACACAGTTAAGTTTACTGTTATTTGTTCAGGTTGAGCTTTGTGTGAAATAAACTACAATGGAGTCTGAAAACAAAATACTTTTTTTTGGGGGGGTGGGGGGGGTGAAGATTTTCTTATGTACAAAAGGGGGGCCCAGCAGAGAAAGTCTGGGAACCACTGAGTTAGATGGAGTAAGCTGGACTTAGGGTCCATAAGGTTTGACAAAAATGGAGACGGACGGAGACACTGAGCTTCTGGACAGAGACAGGAAGTGGTCGTATGCTGTGACATCACTATGGGTGTGGTCATTTGAACCCGGAAGAGTCGACTGTGTGTAAATATAAACGTGACCCCTGACCCCTGATCATTATTGACTGATTGTGTGGAACGTGAACCTTTTTTATTTTACTGGAAGATATTGATTCTTGGTTATTTATTGATTTTTTTTATTGAGACGTGAGACTGCTGGTCACGCTCTTATCAACTTCCTGTATGCTAAACTTTCAAAATAAAGTACAGTCTGAATCAAACTGTGTCAGCTGTCCAAGTCTGCCTGGCTCAAAGGAACAGTGTGTCAACCTACAGCCATCATCCTGTGAGTTTACATCTGGACAATAATGGATCAGATCGGTTTAATTTTAATGGTGTGGACGTCAACAGGAAAAATCTCCAGAACCAGGTCACATGAAGGAAACATCTTGAGACATCAGAGTTAACCAGTTTATTGTGGACACAGAGAACTCATCAAATGCCTCATATGAGAATAAAACATGGTAATGATGATGGTAAATGGTCTTGTTTTTATATTGCTGATGATGGTGATGGTGGTGATGATGGCGATGATGATGATGATGGTGTGATAGTAATATACTGATAGATTGATACATTTTACATTATATGTGTATATATATATATATATAGTGTTCACAGTAAACATGAACTAGTTCAAAGTTCAGTTTGCACAGATAAAAGTAAACTAGTTCATAGTAATTTTGAACTAAGTTCATAGACTCCAAAATTAACAGTTTGCGTTAATTTTTTCCACCTTTTTTAAATAAATGTGACTCATCCATCCACAGCCCGTCATATTTGTTCTGCCAGGATCTGTACTGCTTTTTTCAAATAACTCCTTGAACTGTTTATATTATACACTACCTGGCTGAAATAAAGTTGCCACCAAAAAAAAGGTCCCTCTCTCTAATATCTGGTTGGACCTCCTTTATCTTTGATTCCAGCTCATTCTCTGTATCATTGTTTCTATAATCTTCTCCAATGTCTCCAGATTTATTTCCATCCGGTGTTTCATTCATTTTTCACCAAGATCTTGTATTGATGATGGGAGAGTCTGACCACTGCACAAAGCCTTCTCCAGCACATCCCAAAGATTCTCAATGGGGTTCAGGTCTGGACTCTGTGGTGGCCAATCCATGTGTGAAAATGATGTCTCATGCTCCCTGAACCACTCTTTCACAATCTGAGCCCCATGAATCCTGTTTTTATTTCCTTGATGTTTCTTGTCTTGTTTTACTTCCTGTGTTTCTCCCCTTTGATTGTTTGATTGGTTTCTCCTTGTGTTGCTCCACCCTTATTAGTTTCACCTGTGTCCCATTAACCTGTCTGCCCAGGTGTGTATATAAATGCCTGCCTTTCCTTTGTTCTGTCAAGTTGTCGGTGATGTTACCTTGTTCATCCCACAGTGCAGTTTCTTGTGTTCTCGAGTTCTTACCTTTGTTTTTGTAGTTGTGTTTTTGGATACTCTGCCTTTCCTGTTTGTTTCCAACTCCTGCCTCCCCTTTGCGACCTGCATTTGAGCCCAACTCTATCAGAAACATTGTCAGTCTACATGAAATCACTTCATCTGCCTCTCTTCTTACCCTGATGCCCCCATCACTCTGGAACAGAGTAAATCTGGACTCATCAGACCACATGACCTTCTTCCATTGCTCCAGAGTCCAATCTTTATGCTCCCTAGCAAATGGAAGCCTTTTTTTTTCCGGTTAGCCTCACTGATTAGTGGTTTTCTTAAGGTTACAAAGCTATTCAGTCACAATCCCTTGAGTTCCCTTCACATTGTAAGTGTGGAAATGCTCTTACTTTAACTATTAAACATAGCCCTGAATTCTACTGCAGTTTTTCTTCCATTTGATTTCACCAAACATTTAAGTGATCACCGATCACGATCAGGAGTAGGAGTCACCCGTTATATTGAACAACCAAAACCAAAAGTACTGCAGCAAGAGACCAACTGTTCATGATGTACAGGTGAGACTGCCCTTTGACCTTTGGCCCTCACTGAGCAGGGCAGTCCACCTGTGATTCAAGGATTCAAGGATTCTTTATTGTCATTACGACACATGTTGGTACATGGGAAGGAACAAAATTGGTTTCTCTGGTCCCGATTCAAGCCATAAGTAAAAAAAACAAAAGTATAAATATAGAATAAAATTAGCTTTCCAAGTATTGTACAAAATAGCAAGGTGTGTATAAATATAGGCGGTAAAAAGTATCAACATTAAAATTTAACTGCAATGAATGACCATTGAGGTAGTGTGCAAATGGAGTTAAAGTGACAAATGCAAAACCAACTGCAATTTGTGCAGATGTGTCCGTGGGTGGCTGTTGGGGGGGGGGCTACGGGCTGTGTGTGTTCCAGACTCAGTTTAAAGGGACATCCTGTCAGTTTTTGGATGTGATGCCGCAGAGCGGGATGTACCAGAACCATGGGTTTAACATGTCCATGGAAAGGAGCAGTGATAGTCTCCATGGCAACGCAGCACAAGAGAGCCACACCGCCATTGTCTGTGTCACTATGGCAACCAAAGCATCAACCATGACGACAACAAGTGAGGAAACTGCAGAGCTTGTTTGTGAATAAATGGGCAAAAACAAGGTTCGACTAACAATCTGTGCTTTCAGAGAAAATTGGTTTTAGTTTTAAAGTTTCTTCTCTGGTGTTTGGTGTTGCTTGACTTCCTGACTGTGTCCTTTGTGACTGTGTGATTGGTTTCATCCTGTGTCCTTGTCCATCAGTAATCCAATCAGCTCCTGGTCCATAAAGTCCTGTCTGTCCTCAGTTCGTCTGTTTGGCTGCTTCCCCTTTAATCAACTGATGTTCCTTAAGAAATGAAACATTAAAATAGTAAAACCCTGATCTGGTTCTTCTCTGGAATTAATGAATTACAAATGTGTAATACTCAGCTTTAACCAGCAGATGGAGGCGTTCATTAAAGCATTCATATATACACCGATCAGTCACAACATTATGACCACTGACAAGAGAAATCAATAACATTGACCATCTTGTGACAGGTCCAGGTCCAGAAGTGTCCCAGTAGAACAGGCACCCCCACCCCATAGCAATGACACTCCTTGATGGCAGCAGCCATCCCCAGCAGGATGCAGCCTGACACAGACACACACACAAAAACACTTTAGGAACAACTAAAAACAAAACAAAACATGAAGGACAGCACAAGGTGTTGACCTGGCCTCCAAATTCACTAGATCCCAAACTGATCAAGTATCTGTGGGATGATCCACAGAGGCCCCTCCCCTCAAAGGACCCCCCCCCCCCCCCCCCCCCACTAACAACATTCTGTTGATCAGACACCACAGGACACCCTCAGAAGGCCCATGTCCATTCTCCGATGAGTCACCACAAGGGAGACCTGCACAATATTAGGAAGGTGGTCATAATGTTATGGCGGGTGCATATTCAGCTGCTGAATAGAAACTAATTCTCTGAATTAACTGAATAATGAGATGTGGAAACGCATCAAATTCACTTAACATGTTGATGTTTGAACTTTAATAAGAATCTGAACATTTCCTTTATTTTCCTGAAACACTTGCTCCGTCGTCAATCGCTCAAACATTGGTTTCTGTCCAACACACACACCCACACACGCACACACACACTTTCTCACACACACACCGAGTCTGTGTGTGTATGTGTTAGTGTATATTAGTGTGTGTTAGGGTGTGTGTCCTGCTGTGGACCATCTGACACAAACACGGCTGCAGATGGAGATGTTGTTTCCATGGCGACCCAGTCAGGAACATGATGATTAATTTAGAAACGTGTTCTCCTCCGTCTGTTTCTCTGCTTCTGAGGCTGAATTGACTCTGACTCCAACTGAGAAACTGAATCTCAGTAATGTTTTCATGGAACTGGAACATTAGTTGATTTTAGACTACGTCCTCCCAGTGAATGATCAGATCATCATCCAGTCCAGTTCATCTATTGCTAATCTTCACTGTATTAATCTACCGCTAATCCTCCTTGTGTTAATATACCCCTAATCCTTGCTGTATTAATCTACCGCTAATCCTCCTTGTGTTAATATACCCCTAATCCTTGCTGTATTAATCTACCACAAATCCTCATTGTGTCAATCTACCGCTAATCCTCATTGTGTCAATCTACCGCTAATCCTCCTTGTGTTAATATACCCCTAATCCTTGCTGTATTAATCTACCGCTAATCCTCCTTGTGTTAATATACCCCTAATCCTTGCTGTATTAATCTACCACAAATCCTCATTGTGTCAATCTACCGCTAATCCTCCTTGTGTTAATATACCCCTAATCCTCGTGGTGTTAATCAACCCCTAATCCTTGCTGTATTAATCTACTGCTAATCTTAACTGTGTTAATTTACCGCTAATCCTTGCTGTGTTAATCTACCATTAACCGTTACTGTGTTAATCTACCATTATACCTCATTGTGTTAATCTACTATTAATCCTCATTGTGGTAATCTGCTGTCATACGTCACTGTTAATCTGCTGTTATACCTCACTGTGTTAATCTGCTGTTATACCTCACTGTTAATCTACGTTACAGTGTTAATCTCTGAGTGAGTTCATACATAAACCCTGATCATAAAAATAAAATTCAGACATTTTTAATTTTTAACTTTTCTACTATAAATACTTTATAAAGAGGCCACGTGTTCAGCTCCAGGCCAAACAGCTTCCTGCAGAAACTCTGAGCATCATTATGATCACAATCAACTCCTTCTCTTCCACTTCCTCTTCCCACTCCTCTTCCTCTTTCCCCCTCCCCCATCCACCCTGTCTCCTCTTCTTCTTCCTCCTCCCCCTCTTCCCCCTCCTCCTCTTTCTCCTGCTGCTTCACAGCTCTGTCCACAGCCTCTGACGACACATCACACTAACCCCCTCCCTCTGAGCTCAAGGATCTTGTTTCCACTCGGCTGATTTTTTACGTTGCATCAGAGAAGAAGAGCGAGAGAATAAGGAGGGGGAAGAGAAGAGAAAGAGACGGAGAGCAGGTGAAGAGAAAACCAGATTAATACCGAAACAGAAACCAGGTTAAACAGATTAATAACCAAGAAACAGATGGAGTCTGAAGAGAATCTGCTCCATGTTTATCTGTTGCTGCTGCTGATTGGATCACACTTCACCCTGGTAACGTTCTACTGCTTCCATCTCTATTCTATTGCTTCCATTTCTATTCTGCTCTTGTTTCTATTTTTAACTCCTCTGTCTATTCTACTGCTTCTGTTTGTATTCTACTGCTTCTGTTTCTAATCTACTGCTTCCGTTTCTATTTTATGGCTTCCATTTCTATTTTTAACTCCTATGTCTATTCTACTGCTCCTATTTCTATAAACAGAAGAATTTGTATTCTACTGCTTCTGTTTCTATTCTGTTTCTATTCTACTGCTTCCATTTCTATTCTACTGTTCCTGTTTCTTTTCTACTGCTTCTTATTATTTATCATTCTGATTATTCTACTGCTTACCTCAAGCTTGTTGATCAGTTATTGATTTTATCAATCAGTCAGCTGATAAGGACACAGTGCCTTCCTCAGCGACACTGGGTGATGAATCTGCACTAAAGATCTCATCAGTGACTTTGATTAGGTGGTAATAAATCTGTTTATAATGTTAGAGATGATTAGGATTAATAACAGATAATGACTGTTTCCATGGAGATAAATCTACAGAATGACTATTAACATTACTATTAGTAATAACAGATGTCTTCAGGACCGACATTGTCTTGACTTTATTGACACACAGTTAATAAAAATGAAGAGGAAGTTTGATTACAGCTATGAGAAGCTGCTCTCAGATCAGTGTGATTGCTCATTAATCAGATGTAAATAGGTCAGTCTTGTACCAAGTTCAGACAACAGTTAAAAATCATTTATAAGATTTCTGCAGATAAAGTTTCACATTTGTGTCAGTGAGCCCCTGAGCACATCTTGCAAGTAAAAGTTAGTGGGTTTAGATAGACTCCGAATATAACAGCAACCACACGTTTTCTTTGTGTTATTGTCCTCACTCTAACCCTCTGACAGGTGGGTCCTTCAACACCTGAAGACAGCTGGCAGGTCTACAGTTCAGCTCAGGACTCTGAAGGCCGATGTGTTTGTACAGTGGTTGCCCCTCAGCAGACGGTCTGCTCCAGAGATGCTCGAACCAAACAGCTGCGACAACTGCTGGAGAAGGTACTAGATACTACGTCTGAAATTATTGCATCAGAAAATATGTCTGAAAATACTGTTTGAGAACAGTTGAACTTGGGATTCAGGAGGGACAAAGTGGATTCCGTCCTGGTTGTGGAACAATGAATCAGCTCTTTACCCTTGTGGAGCTGCTTAGGGGACCATGGGAGACGGACAATCCAGTCTACATGTGTTATGTGGACTTCAAACTGGGAGGAGACCCTGGGGCAGACCCAGAACTCACTGGAGGGATTATATATATCCAGTTTGGCCTGGGAATGCCTCAGGATCCCCCAGGGAGAGCTGGAATGTGTTGCTGGGGAGAAGGACATTTGGAGTTCCTTACTTGCCTGACGCCACTGCAACTTGACCTTAATAAGCAGATGGAAAATTAATGAATGAATGGATGAAAATTCTATGTCTGAAAATACTACATCAGAAAATACTACGTCTGGGAATATTATGTCTGAAAATAGTACTACTGTCTGTGTCTGCTCCAGACAGCCTGAAACCAACAAATGGAAACATTTAAAATGATTATTTTGGAAACTGGAGGTAGTAATGTTACTATTTGCTCTTTCTTTCATGGTGTTATCATGTCTACTATGAATCAGATGAGCAAAGATAAAGTTGTGTATCATGATACAGCAATGGCTTTGTGTGATGTAGAACATGATGTGATGCTGTAATGTTGTCCAGGTTCAGAATATGAGTCAATCCATCGAAGTTCTGGACCAGCGGACTCAGAGAGATCTGCAGTTTGTGGAGAAGATGGAAGTTCAGCTGAAAGGTCTAGAAAACAAATTCAAACAGGTGGAGAACGGGCACGAGAACAACATCGCCAGACAGTATAAGGTACAACACACCTCATGAAGTTACGTGACTGACCAATCAGCAGCTATGCCCATCTCTCTGTTTCTGTTTGCAGCATCACCTTATCCAATCTTCTGCACTCATCTACTGAATGTGAAACATGTATTTTCATCAACCTTGGTGGTTTAAAGGAATAAATCTGAAGACTATGTCTGGAAAAGCCTGACCTGAATGTTTCTTATTACTGTCAGTCCATCAAAGAAAAGATGGAGGAGTTGCGTCCTCTCATCCCGGTTCTGGAGGCTTACAAGGCAGACGCTTTGCTGGTCCGACAGTTTAAAGAGGAGGCAGCCAATGTGACAGAGCTGCTGGGAACACTGCAGGAACAACTAGGAGGTCTGGACTACCAGGAGCTTCATAGCCGTGTGATGAGTCTGGAGGACCGGCTGAAAGCCTGCATGCAGAGGCTCGGTGGGTAAAGCCCAGAGACTGACTACCAAGCAAACTGATAAGAAAACACATTCACACATTCCTGAGGGCAAAGTTCTCGCTGGAGTTTTGGACTATGTTTAACAATATAGTAGTTTAAAGCACTTTACATTATTTTTTTTTCGCACAGTCACATGAATGACGAACATCTGAATTGCTGTCTGCGGGTTAAAAGGTTTTGGCCTGTGATGCCCTTCAGTACAATAAGTTTTTTTTTTTTTACCAGTAGTTGCTAGAGCAGCAACGTGAGGCTACTCTCTAAAAGTTAATTCTCTCTTCTCAATGTTCATGGACATGAATTCATCAACATGTTGTTCTTTCTCCACTGGTCACTGGGTGTTGATGTGATTTTGTCCAATCTGTACTTTTGTCTTCAGCTTGTGGGAAGCTGACAGGAATCTCTGAGCCAATCACCATCAAGACGTCTGGATCTAGATTTGGATCATGGATGACTGACCCTCTTGCTCCGGCAGGAGACAACAGAGTAAGTCTCATCATCATTATCATCAACACACAATAGTAAAACATACGGACAGTGAATAGAAAGGGCTAGACATGTTTTGTTTTTAAACTTCTCAGAATAATGAAGCAATGATAAAAGATTCTGAAATGATCCAGATACAATCTAGGGTACACCATCTAGGTTTGGAGATAAAAGCAGTAAAAGAGTCAACATTTCCTTCCGAAAAAACAGACTGACAGATAAAGAGTACCACAGTTTTCTCACTTAATGGGACAGAAGTAGTGACCTGTTCCTGAATAACCCCTGACCCTTTCTCGCTGGTCTTCTCTTCCAGGTGTGGTACATGGATGGTTACCATAACAATCGTTTTGTGAGGGAGTATCAGTCGATGCATGACTTCATGACGACAGATAACTTCACCTCTCACCGTCTGCCTCACCCGTGGTCTGGTACTGGACAGGTGGTTTATAATGGATCCATTTTCTTCAACAAGTTTCAGAGTCACACCATCATCAAATTTGACTTCAGCACATCACTCATCAGCCGCTCCCGACAACTTGATTTTGCTGGTTACAACAACATGTACCATTACTCCTGGGGGGGACACTCTGACATCGACCTCATGGTGGATGAGGGTGGGCTCTGGGCTGTCTACGCAACCAATCAGAATGCTGGTAATATTGTTCTCAGCCAGTTAAACCCAAACACTCTGCAGATCATCCGCAGCTGGACAACCAACCATCCAAAACGCAGTGCTGGTGAAGCTTTCATGATCTGTGGAACCCTGTATGTTACCAACGGATACTCAGGTGGAACCAAAGTGTACTATGCCTACTCCACCAACTCCTCTAACTATGAGTACATTGACATCCCTCTAACCAATAAATACAGCCACCTGTCCATGCTCGATTACAACCCACGAGACAGAGCACTGTACGCCTGGAACAATGGACACCAAGTCCTTTATAATGTAACACTTTATCACATAATACAGTAAAAATTATTAATAGATACAAGTATTGTTACTGTCTAAAACATATTTCAGTAACAGATCTACAGTCCCTAACACAGAGCACTATGCTTCTTATGATACTCTTAGTACATTACAATTAAAGAAAAAAACTTAAACACCAGCCCCTTATCTTTTATGCTATCACACTGTACACTGGGATTAAGAAATATCCCTTGTGCTAAATAAATCCTTATGTTCTCTTACTTGTATAGAGTCATAAGAGAAAATAGTTGTTTGGTATTTTCTGAGCTTCCAGTACAGAGAGAGGTTTATTAGCAAATAGGGTAAAACTGTTAGCTTAGTTCCATCTGAAGAAAAATCACAATCCTTCTTCCAACAAGTTTCTCAAACCAACTCTTGTTCAGTCGCCAAGTCCTCCTTAAGTAATTGACACAGAGACACTGGACACAGAAGACTGAAATGAGAGTTTAGACATGACTACATGCAGTATTTTCTTCTGATGGGTAGAGACAACACTTTGCCCATTTTTGTACTAGGGAGGACCTCTCTCAGTACTGAGATGTTTCATAAAGCGGTGGACTGTTAAATTTTGTCTTTGAGTTCTTTTATTAAATGAATGTTATACTTGGAACACCTGTTGTTTATAGATGAATGACTGTATTACAAAATGCACTTGAAACCTAAATAACATGCTGATACAATCACAAAGTAATTAAGCTTTGTCTTTAATAATAATTACAATAATAATGTGTTTTCTTACTGTTGTGTATTATACAGCAATACATTTTTTTTTTGTCTTTTATAATAGTTTTGAAATGAGTTGTAACTTGATCCCGTCCTATGAATTTTCTCTTGATCTTTTCATGTGGAATCAGCACATGCTCTAACTTTACTTTTGGGGATGGAGTCTTTCACAGATGGCTGGAGCTCCTCACCTCTTGTCATTTTGGTGGAAGAGTTTTTAAAATGGAAGTTGTGTGATCCTACAACGTAAGGATCCACTGCTGTGTATGGTGTTGGTGTATTTGATAATGAAATGTCTTTGGTCTTCTGAGTGTTTATTATCAACTAAGCATGATAATTTGGCATCACTGAAGTTTCTGTGTCTGTGCTCTGCTGGCATTACAGCTGAACTTAAACTCCTTAACTCCAAGAAGCCTCAGAAAATCCTGCATCTTCAGCTCAGGAGCTTCCATCACTGCAAGTTAGTGTTGAGAACTTAATGTGATGTATCTGAGGATCAACCCAGTTTGAAGTCAGTGAAACAAATAAATGTGAATCTGTTACAGTCATGTTAACTTGTCCTTCACTGGAAAATATTTCACTTTAGAAGATTTCAGTTGCATTTGTTGCTTTTTTGGTATTGACATGTGTTTTTGTCAGTAGTCTTGGTAATTTCCATGTGAGTGAGTATCAAGCCCAGAAAAAGTCCAAAGCAGGGTACGGATAGTGGATGAATACTGCACGGTATATTCACTGCTTAGGGAAAAAGGGTACAAAATGGCACTATCTGCATTGTTCTGCAAGCAAAAGATAGGGGCTCAACCTGGACAGAAATGTCTAGATATGACAAAAGAATCACCATGAAAACCAAATGGCATGAGTGGTCCCTCCTTTTTAATTGGGTCACATGCTTTCAAGGGAGCCTCCATTGAGGAGATATTTCACTCTTTGTCAGATATAGTACCTTCCTTTCCAGAGTTATTGGCTTAAGAGTCAAGAGTGCATGGGACTTTAATTTGTGGGCCAGATCCTTCCTCCAGAAAATGTGTAAGAGTCTGTTTTAGGCCATGTGCAGTCTTTTAGTGTAAGTTTGAGTTGAAGTTTTTGGGCAGTGGGTAGTTGATGGACGGGCTTTTCTGCAAAAGGGATTAGGGAGAGAAAATACAACCAAGGTCTCACCACACTAACCATGCTGTGTTCAGTATTGATGTCTACAGTAGCTACAGATAAAGGCTCTTATTGGGACTTGAAGCTGGAACCTAGTCTCTCTCAAACAAAAACCAGGGGGTTGAGTAAATCAAAATGACATGGAATAACAAACATTTTTAAACATTTGAAAGGAAAAAACTTACCAGTAAATTTGTTCCATCATATATTTTGTTGATGCTGCTATTTTTTTGTTGCTCTTTCTAATCCTCCGAAAACTTGACTTTCTTTCTTTGCAGCTGTTCTTTATGAGGCTGCTTGGCATCACAGTGTCGGCACCTTTTGGTAGAAACCCTGATTTTCTCTTTAACGCAGACAACAATCTATTTGAGTTGGCATCTGGAAAAACAGGAATTAATGATTGGAACACTGCATGTTGTGTCATCAGAGGATAATAAATACATTTTCTTACCTATATTTCATTGACAGGAATCATGGTTCTTTGCCATATAAAACCAGTCAACACAGTAACCCAGTGTGCTGACTTTCAAAGAGTACAGTACTACTAAGGACCTGGGCCTGTATTCCTAAAGATTCTTAGCGCTAAGAGTTGCTCCTAGTGGCCAAATTCTAAGAAAATTCTTAGAATCATGACGTTTTCCTCTCAAAGTTAGGAGTAGCTCCTAGTAAAGATAAAAGGTATTCCCAAAGAATCTTAGCTCTTAAGAGTGCTCCTAAGGTGAGATCTGTTAAGAGCAGGGAGGAGGACTTTTAGGAGGCTTAGGAATTTCTTAAGCAGAGGAGAAAATGGCTGAAAGAAGAATGGCTGTTGTCATCCAAACACTCAATGACAATCAAGCTTGTTACAATCGCAATACAGTGGTCCCTCGTTAATTGCGGGAGTTACGTTCTAAAAATAACCCGCAATAGGCGAAATCTGCGAAGTAGTCAGCTTTATTTTTTTACAATGATTATAAATGTTTTAAGGTTGCAAAACCCCTCACTACACACTTTATACACTTTTCTCAATAACTTGCAAACATACCGCACTTCAGTCACACTGCCAGCGATCAAAGATACTGTATATGTAAATTTGCAACAATTCTGTAGACACCGTACGGAGGAGATTGATTGACAATGGTCTACAGTCCCTTAGCCAATCAGGACGCAGAAAACAATGCGCTGTTAAAAAAAAAAAAAAAGCATGCAAAATTGCACTAAACAAATCCGCGAAACTGCGAGGTGAACCGCGTTATAGCGAGGGACAACTGTATCACCGGAAATGAAAGTCATCACAACACTGAGGTATTTAGCAACAAGAAAAATGCAAAAATGCAACAATGCAGCAGTGATGACTTGGAGCCAAATCTACGTCTCTAAACACCTTTATTTTCATTGACCTGTTGATCCAGAAGCAAACACTGCTCCTCTGTCCAGTTGGGTTTCCTGCTTCATTTCTTCTCCACTGCTGTTCGGTTTTTGGAAGATTTTAACATCAACCAACACTGCTTCTTCTAGACCGGTTAGCAATCACAGAAATTGATGAAAGCTGAGCCACTTTACCCTCGTTAATACCAAATGGGTGAAGTGCAAAATGTTACCAGCGTGGTAAATGAATGAAAGCAAATAAATAGAACTATCAGCATGTGAATACTGTGCAAGTGGGACTGAGTTTAATCGCACATTTCATAGGATACTTTTTTAAAGTATAGCTTACTATTTATTTATTTTTATGTAAAGTATTATTTATAATTACACAGTCTTCATAGAGTTTAGATTCTGTTATTAAGTCTATTAATTTCACGGTCCATTCTAGGCCAATTATCACCAAAAGTGTATTTTTATCTAGCTTTTAGGATCAACCAATCACACCTCTTGAAATGATGACTCATACCTAGCAACGGGGTCAACCACACCTCCTCACTAAGATATGAGTTTCTGTCCATTCCTTGCTAAGAGTTCTCTGAGAATTTTCTGGAATCACTCTTAAGCTAAGACTCCTAGCTAGGAATTTTTAGGCTAAGATAGGAGCTCTCTTAGAGGATTCTTAGAATCTTTAGGAATACAGGCCCTGGATGTTATGGTTTGAGTTTTTGTTTTCTATTCATGGTTTGAGTTTTTGTCTTCTGTTTATGGTTTGAGTTTGTGTCTTATGTTCATAGTTTGTGGCCGTGTTCAGGTTTTCCTTTTTCTCTCCAGCAGTGCAGGTGGTGGCTTGGAGGTGCGGCTGACCCACTTTTTCATTAGGATCTGCAGAGCACACCTGAGTTCCATCTTGCAAACACCACCCCATAAAAGCCCAGTTCACCCGCGACACCAATGTCAGATGATTCCATTTTCAACCTGCATCAGTTCCCTTGCTGTCTGCCAGCCCCCAGTTGCCGCCTGTTGTGCACCGCTACCTCGAGCGACTTTTTGAGTTTGTAGTTTTTGCCTTTTTGAGAAACCTGAAAATAAACCTTTGTTAAACCTTGCCAAGCATTCTCTCTGCATTTTGGGTCCACCCTGCACTCAAGCCACAACACTGGGTCCTTTATGAAATCAATAAATTAAAAGTTGAGGTGGCCCTCAAGAGAAACACAGCTCTACTGGACATAAAAATTTAAATGTAAAAATGATTATATAATCAACCAATAAATGACACACATTAACAGATAGCCTACCTTTATCTTAATAGAATGCACACATCATCACAAAAAGCTGAATGGTGTCAGATGTTGCACAAACTTCGGTGACCCATCAGATTTAAGCTATTATGATTATTGAATAGGGTTTGTTACTGTTGTTTTGTTTTTAACATCTGTGACTCAACGTGATGCCTAGGTTTTAGACAACATGGTAGACGTTGATATTATGCACTCACATCTGTTTAATGACCATCCTCACCTGTCATAGGGCTGAAAGTTTCAACCAAGCATGCCTTAAAGACATAGGCTTGGATGACCTGTAATATTCTCCTCTTAAACTCAGACAAAACAGAAGTTAGTATTGAGATTCATTATCTAATCACGTGGTGTCTTTGGATGGCATTACCTTGGCCTCCAGTACTACTGTGATAAACCTTGGTGTTATATTTGATGAGGATATGTCCTTTAAATGTCACATAAAGCAAGTGACCAGGACTGCCTTCTTTCACCTGCGTAATATCGTCAACATTAGGAACATCCTGTCTCAGAGTGATGCTGAAAAACTAGTTCATGCATTTGTGTTGTCCAGACTGGATTACTGTAATTCATTACTGTCTGGCTCCAAATACTCTTTAAAAAGCCTCCAGTTGATTCAAAATACCGCAGCAAGAGCATTGACAGGAATTAGCAAGAGAGATCATATTACTCCAGTTTTAGCTTCTCTTCACTGGCTCCCTTTAAAGTCTAGAATAGAATTTAAAATCCTCCTCCTTACATACAAGGCCCTTAAAGGCCTAGCTCCATCATATCTTAAAGACCTCATTGTACCATATCATCCCAACAGATCACTTCGGTCTGAAAGTGCAGGCCTACTTGTGGTTCCTAGAATTTCAAAAAGTAGAATGGGAGGCAGAGCTTTTAGCTATCAGGCTCCTCTCCTGTGGAACCAGCTCCCAGTTTGGGTTCGGGAGGCAGACACTCTCTCTATTTTTAAGATCAGGACTAAGACTTTCCTTTTTGATCAAGCTTATAGTTAGGGCTGGACTAAACCATCCCTTAGTTATGCTGCTATAGGCCTAGGCTGCTGGGGGACGATGCACCAAACACATGTCCTCCTTCTTTCTCCTCTCTCCTCTCGCTCATCCTCCACTTTCTTTTCTCTGGCACAGAGCTCTTGCCCTCTAATTTCATATCTACTACTAGTCATGCAATTCTGTGCTGTTACTATATAGAATGTTTACTGCTGTGTGTCCCTCCCCTCCCCTCCCCTCCCCTCCTCCCCCCTCTTCTTGTGAGTATCTCTGGCCTGGAGTTGTGCATTTCCTGTGGAGCTCCATACTACATCTGTTGTCGTGGTCTCATCAGCCTGCCCAGTCTTCATGGAATCCTGCAGTTATCCACTCCTACCTGAATGAACAGTTCTCCAACCTGCCTATGATTCCTCTTACATTTTCAAACTGTCATGTAACATCATCAGTTTGTATCATCAGATTCCACATGTACACTTTAGTCAGATATGTGTATCTATGACAGATGTATGTTTATCTTGCTGTTCTCTTCTCTTCTCTCTTTGCTGTTCTCTTCTCTCTTTCTTCTGTCTGTACCCGGCTGGCCTTAGGCAGATGGGTCTCTCCATATGAGCTGGGTTCTGTTCGAGGTTTCTTCCTGTTAAAAGGGAGTTTTTCCTTGCCACCGTTGCCTTCAGGCCGGGTTTTTGTAAAGCGTCTTGAGACGATTTGTATTGTTATTGACACTATATAAATAAAATTGAATTGAATTGAATTGAACCATGCCATTTTGTACAGGCATGGTGCCATTTTAAATTCCTATAATAATAATTAGCTGACTCCTGACTACATTTTATACAGTTCCTCCTGGATTATCAATGTTTTGAAGTTTGACTAAGTTTGGGTACATACTTCACAAAATATTAGCTTTGGAGTTATACTGCGCCATTCTGTAAAAATAGCCATTTACTTTTTAATAAATAAAAGTTCTTTTGAAGAATTTTTATTATCTTTGTACATAAATGATACATGAGAAGTTTGGTGAAAATTGGATGAATGGGCTAGGAGGAGTTGATTTTGCTTTGAGGTGCAATTATTTCAAAATGGCGGAAAAAATGGCAGGCGGAAATGGGCGTGGCCTAGTCCATTAGAACCAGGGCTATGTAAGGAATCAGAGGGAGAAAGAATTTTGTTTCTAGCACACACGGTTCTCGAGATATGAGGCAGAACGTAAAATGGGTTATTGTAGCACCACCTAGCTCTAGGCATGTGTATTGACACATAGTCAAAATGACATGCTAGGACTTCTACCAAGTTACCAGGTTTGATGCCTTTCGCCCTTGCAGTTAGTCCTGGGCGGAGACTTTTGGCTAAGCAGAAAATAAGGAAAAAGAAGACAAATAAAAATCGCAACAAAATCAATAGGGATCCTGCAACTTTGGTAGAGACTTGAAACCAAGTGGGGTAGAGACCGTTTTCAAGTCTGTGGGACCTTCCGTTGTGGAGTTATATAGGTTGAAAGTGTCCCCATAGGAAATGACTGTAGCCAAAATTTGACCAAGTGTTTTTTGGCAAAAACCTTTCTCCAGAATGTATTTGGTAGTACGCTTAAGGCCATTTGGAGTCTATTGGTACCTATTTTGAAAGTAGGTTTTTGGGGATTTCTTTTAGCATCTGGGGTAGGCTTACAGTAGGTATAAGGATAAATCGGGGTAATGGGACGCTGTCCCGTCTTGTAAAATCTGGAAGGTAACTTTTGACAGGAAGGTGGTAGAGACTTGAAACCAAGTGCGTTGGACAGGGTGGAGTGAGAGCTTCCCAAAAACGGCACTTGTGAGCTGATTTTGTTCCCGGAAGTGGGCGGGACTTTCCTGAATGAGAAACCACTTAAAAAACAGGCCAAAATGGCCGTAACTCGGGAATGGAAGGTCGCAGAGCGATAGGACCACATCCAGCGTGTTGAGCGTGGTCGAATTAGGGGGGTTAGAGCCCATGTCCTTTGTCCCCCGAGATGCTTTGTGATTGGTTGAGCTCCATGTTAAGTTCACAGCTTTGACTAGGAATGTGCTAGAGCAGTGATTCTTAACCATTGGAACGCCAACTACTGGCCACAAAAAACTTTCAGTTCTGCACTTGTGGGCCGTGGGACTGCAATGCAGCTTCCCACCTCTTGGTGGCGTTGTTTAGGACGCTCCAATGAGCAGCAAGGGTTAGGTCGAGGGTTGGGGCCCCGTCCTCTCCGAGGAGGACCGAGGAATGCACGGTCCATCCCTCCAGCTCCCCTCCCTCCCCGGTCCCATGGAGACCAGTCCTGGTCTCTAATTTGGGGTCGAGAATCATAGGTTCGCATACGGGAGCGACCCCTTCTCCCGTAGCGAACCTGCTGCCACCCTCCATCATCCATGATGGAGGGCTTGTAAGTTTTCTTTATTTTTTTGTTTTTTGTCTTTTTGTTAAAAAATACGAAAAAAATAATAAAAAGCAAAAATAAAAAATAAAACTTCTATAAAAAGGTTTAAACAAAAAATGTGTGCCGCTGTGGCGACGTTTCGACCTGTTTTGGTCTTCCTCAGGCCAGGGCACACTCACTAAACAAATGTCTGTCCAAAAAAGCAGCTGTCCTCTACAGCGTACCAACAACGAATGAGCCTGTTCACTCGGCCTCCCCTCTTATAGCTCACCGGCTCCGCCCATTCGGCTTTCTATCTAAACTAAAAGCAATCGCCACAAATGTTTTTAACCCAAGTTAAATTCGTAAATGAAATACTTTTTAAACTTAAAATTGCTTCAATGAAATACCCCTAATAAATTTTAACCCTTTTATAATAAAACTATGAAATAAAAATGTAATACTGTAAATTATGTAAAATCAAATACCTAATGTACTTTTTAATAAAAGTATATAATCTATAAACTTATTTATTAAGTTAACTTATTTATTATTTATTTTTATAAAAAAATATTAATTTCAATTAACTTTATTTTTTTACCAATATAATACAGATTATATGTAGGGTGAAGAATTGGGGTTAAATGTGGGATGGGGTAAGGAAATGGGAATGTGGTTAGGTTAGGGGACAAGGCAGTAATCTTCCTCGTTAAGAGGAAGTTACTAAGTGCACAGGCGCAGGTTATCTCTTTTATAAATTAAAACCAGACAGTTTGAGATGCTCCTCCTTCCTTCACATGAAATAATCCAAATACATTTTTATAAATTTAATTTAGGGACCCTCAGGAAGGGTCAACCAACAAAGGCCATCCAGTGTACCCACTCCAACAGTTTAAAAATAAAGTTGGTTAGGGTTAGGCATAAAATTCAAGCTGGTTAAGGTTAGGCATTCAATCCGAAAATGGTTAGGGTTAGGCATTAAGCTCTAAATGGTTAAGGTCAGGGCAATCGGTCACAGGGTAAGGAAATCAAAATATGTCTAAATTAGGATGAAGAAAAACCCTTTAGAAAGAATATCCTAAATCAATCAACCAATAAATAAATAAGATAAATAAATAAATTGATAAATAAATAAATAAATAAATAGAAAAATAAATAAACAAGTCCAAATTAACTTGAAATAAATAAATCATATGATTTTAATTACCCTGCTCAACTACTCATACCTTTTCCCTCTATTATATTCCACTTTTCCCTTGAATGATCCTCAACCTCTGAACATCTGGGAGGAAAATCATTAGATTAATAAGACATAATATAAATAAAACAATCCATCAACGTAATTCATGCAATATAAATAATAAACTCAAACCTTCAAATCATAAAAGGAACCAACCAGTGGTTCCAAAAGAAAAGAAATAAGTGCTGTATCCAGACTGTAAATCAATCTATAAAGTGCTCAAACACTGCAAACTCATGCAAATTCTTGTAAAAATACATAAAAAAAGGAGGTATAATTTACAACAAAAAACAATCTAAGTTTTACTCCCAGATCCTGTTAGCTATATGCTCGACCACCTCCAATCAAAGATCACCCTCATGCTATGAACCATGTTCAATTCTATAATTTTTCATTTAGGCCATTTGGCGAGACAGTAGACAATTCCTTTATCAACATACTTTCATATCGTTTTCTTTGAGCTGTAGTCCAAGACGGTTTACATTCCAGACCAATATATTTAAAATTTTGGATGCCATGTCTCATAAAATGAGCATAAAGAATTACAGACATATTGCCCTGTTTAATTTGATACAAGTGTTCATAAACTCTAATTTTCAGGGCTCTACTTGTCTCACCAATATACAGCTTGTTACAATGCTGACACTGGATAGCGTACACAACATTTTTCTCGTGTGGTAAAATTCTATTTGGAATTGGTTGACCTCTTCCCGAGGGCCCGCTAAAAATAAAAGGTACATAATGTAACAAAAAAGGATTCTTGCTTGGTTCCTTTTTATCCATTTTGGTGTGGACCAAAATGTCCTTTAGGTTCCTGTTTCTCCTGTAGGCCGATATCATCCTAAATTTTCTCCATGAGTCACGATTATCCTGAGTATGTTGAAAGTTCTTTTTTAACACAGAAGTAAATTTTCCTACATGGTGTGAGTAGGTCGTTACCATGGGAATGAGTGGGGAGCCCGCCTCTCCTCTTTTATACTCCTTATTGTCCCTGAAAACTTGTGTAACCTCTGTTTTAACCTCTCGCAGGAAACGTTTAGAGTACCCCCTATTGGTCAGAGCCTTAAACAAAATCCTCGTTGCCTCCTCCACATCATCTAGGTAAGTACAAATTCTATGGAATCTAATGAATTGTGATTTAATAAGGCCTTTAAAGGTATGTTGAGGATGATAACTTTTTTTATGCAACAATGCATGCCTATCAGTAGGTTTGAAAAATACCTTCGTTGCTAAACCTTTCTTTTTGTTCCCGAAGGAAGGGGTGAAGAAAACTACTGTGTCCAAAAATTCTATTTTTTCTTTTTGAAGGTTATATTTAAGTTTAATATTAGGGTGATGGGAGTTTAAGGTTGAAAAAAAGAGTTTGAAGGACTCCTCCGTACCCGACCACAAGCCAAAAATATCATCCAAGTATCTCAAATAAAACACAGGAAGTTGCTTGCATTTTGGAAAAGCTGATCTTTCCCATTCGGCCATATAGATGTCAGCATAAGCAGGGGAATATTTTCGACCCATAGCACAACCACAAACTTGCAAGAAATATTTACCATTAAATTCAAAGTCATTCCGAGTTAATGTAATCTCTAAAAGCTCCAGAAGTATTTCATCTGGCCTATCCATTCTAGGTGATCTCTGAAGAGCTAATTTCAATGCTGTAAGACCTCTCGTTGTATCAATATTAGTATACAGAGACTCAACATCGATAGAGAACAGTAAAGTGTCACTTGGGACAATCGTAGTTGTTAATTTAGACAAAAAGTCATAGGTATCCTTAATATAACTAGGATGCAATTGGGCTAGAGGATTAATATAATAATCTATATATTCTGCTATTCTATAGGATTCTGAACCACAATCACTAACAATAGGTCTCCCTGCTGGTATTCTAAAAGGTACTGTCCAAGTTTCCGGAGGCTTATGGATTTTGGGCAAGAGGTAGAAGAGGCGTGGTCGAGGAGTTTCTGGCCCATACAGGTAAGTTAACTGTTTATAATTAATAAATTTAAGATCATATAATTTATCTACTATGGAGCGTATCAATTTTTGAGTATCTATTTGCATTGATTGAGTAAGTTGAGTATAATATTTTGAATTTTCCAATTGTCTGTTAGCTTCAAATAAATAATCAATTCTATCCTGTAATACAATTTGACCTCCTTTATCAGCTGGTTTAATAATAATATTATCCATTTTCTTTAATCTAGTTAAAGCCTGCCGTTGAGTTGTCGTGATGTTATCTTTAATATTGCTTTGAGGAACTCTAAAAGTACAATATGCCATGATATCCTTATTAATTAATATTTGAAGCGTTGGTGATATTAAGTTAAATTTTGGTTCCCATGTCGATGGATTTTTAAATGGCAAAAAAGTTAAATCCTGTTCAAAATTAAAATGATCAAGAATTTTGAGTCTTCGATGGTAATCATACAAATTTTTTCTTAATTGAATTTTATTTACAGACCGAGGCATCGGGATGAAGTTCAGGCCCTTCTCTAAGATCTCCTGCTCTGCTGAATTTAACCTGAAAGAGGAACAAAGAACCATTACATTTGTGGTAAGGGGGTGGGACAATGCCTTATCCCGCCTCATAAGTTTAATTGGTCCATCCAATGTTCAAAAATTAATTTTGCCGTATTAGGGGTCCAGTGTACTGGGTCCCTGGGTTCTGTGCGGAAGCGAAGTTTATTAATTTAATTGAGAAATTTGTACCTATTTATAACCGTCTGGTTCAGTAGTGTCAGTAGATGTTGCTGAGCTTCGTCCAATCTATCAGAGTAGTTAATAACAGGTATTCTAATTATAGCATTAGGGAAGGATCTTTTGGCTGCCGTCATCAAATGAGTTAGTTGTTTGTCAGTTGTACTAGGAAGATGGCCTTTAAGGCAGTTGTTCAAACCTACCGACAGGATGACCTCCCTCACCTCTGTTACTGGTGGAGTCTTCTTTAAAATTTGAAAGATGTGGTAGATCATAGCCCCCGGAAAACTATCAACCTGGATCTCTGCATTCTCAAATGAAGGAATACGGGAGAGGTTAGAGTCCCCTAAAATCAAAACAGGCTTAATCACTTCCAATTCCCAGTCCTTAATTTTCCTATTGGTGTTAGGATTTCTCTTAGGTTCTACTCTTTTTAATCTAAGATCCAAGTGAGGAACAGGCGTTAGAAAATCATCCTCAGAATTGACAGATACATTCGTTTCATTCATGTCATTCATGATCATGTTACCTGTATTCTTCATAGGAATCGCCTGTGTATTGATTTGAGGGTCAAACCCTGGGGATCCCTGCGAGGGGGTAGTAGGTAGAATTGTATCAGCCATTTCCACCACTACATTGTTATATTTAGGTTTTACCACTGGCTTTGTTTCCTCCACAGGTGGTGATGATTTCCCCCTCGTCCGGTCAAGTTTTCTGGGTTCCTGTATAAGATTGGTAGGTGACACTACATTGCATATTAACATTTGTGTACCCATAAGACCATATTCTACTAGTGTGGTATTATCCTCACTAGTAATAGATGGTTTAAGACTTGATGTTATTTTGTCGTCTCCAAAACCCTGACAAGTAGATGAGTCTTCCAAACTCCGAGGGTGGGGGGTTCTGCATTCCCCCTCTCTCTCAGTCTGTTTGGGGCTTTTGGGTAAGCTCGATTCATAAACTTCTAAAGGGTGGAGAACGATTTTAGGTTCCTTTAAATGTAACATTTCCTCTGTCTTAATTCGGTCTGATTCCATAGAAGCCTTTTTGCAGTTGGAGGATGGTTTTTCCTCCATTTTGCCATCGGTCTTGTCAAAGGTTCTAAGGGTCCTCTGTGGTTTTGGAGAGGTAGGTCGAATTTCTATGGTAGCAACTGTAGTTATAGGAGTCTTATAATTAAGAGTAGAATTAACTAATCTGTCCCTATCAATCACAGGAGAGGTCAGAGGTCGAGCTACCACTCCAGGACGATACATCTCAGGCATTTCCTGTGTTGGAGGTGGTAAAGGTGGAAAGTCCCTGTCCCGGACGAGAGCGGCACCTGCAGAAGAAAATTCCCCCTTGTATGGAGTCATGATCATTAAGCGCAAGGTTTTGATCGAGGAAGAGGTAAGTTTGCGAGCATATCTAGCTCGAGCCCATTTAAGTGCTCTATTAAAGGCTTCCATTTGAAATTGAGGTAAGTTTTCCAGGTTTGAGGAAATGACCGAATCATAGTGGTCTCTTAAAATGACAAAATTGTGTTTGACCCATTCTTCAGTGTTCAATTTAACTTTCTCCAAGGTGTTCAGATTGGGTGAAGATGGTTTAATAAATGATGTCATTTTATTGATTTTATTAGTCATTCCTTTTGGAAAGGAATTAGTTTCCAAAGATCTATTGACAATTTCAGAATGGTGGATAGCCTGTAAGAGCTTGAAGTAAGTTTTAGTGGCATCTGGTGGAGCTGATGTGTCGCGCTGTGTCACCTCAGCTTGTGCTAACAATGTCCTTTTACAGGTCCGGGAAGAGGCGAGGCCCCCACCCATCCCAGTTTCCCCATGGTTGGTTGCCAGTTCCGAGAGGTAAGTAGGTTTTAAGAAGGAAGCAGCCATTAGCGTCAATTCACAGGAGTCATTGGTTCCTATTGTTGTTAATGGAAATATTTTGGATTAGAGGAAACCAAGCAAAAAAAAAAAAAAAAAAAAAAAAAGGAAATAAGAAATGAAAAAGAACAAAAATAGGAAGGAAGGAGCCTTCCCAAACAATTTAATTAAGACCTTAATCTGCACTTCAGGATGTCAATGGATTTGTGATCCTCTGCTACCATCTGGTGGACGAATATACAAACAGCATCCCTCACAAGACAAAAGATGGCAGGTAAGTTAATCAAGGATTGCAGATTAAATAGTACTGGTCAATAACCTTCAACAGACATAGAATTAACTTAATATGAATTAAGATAATTTTTTTTCAAAAAGAGAGCATAAAAAATAAAATAATATATTCTATATCCAGTCCAAAGAACACACCAGTTCAGTTTGCAAAGAGATTTTCAACTTAGATTGAGCTTTTCTTTGTGTGTTATGCATATTGGGTACAGATCACCTTGTTGTAGGAAATTTTACAGGTCCGTCATCAGTTCGAGGTATGGTTTCTCAACCTGGAAGGGATTGTTGAAGAATCCATCTCCCCCGAGCGGCCTGAGAATCTGTAAGGCTGGATCTCCCAGTGTTTCCTGGATATTTATTAGCAGCTCTCCACCAAAACCTAACTATTTCGGGTTATGGGTTTTGGGTTAAAATTAATTTGCACGGGCCTAAAGTATTGTAGAAAGAAAGAGTGGTGAGAAAAGGAGAAGAATGGGGACTCAAGGACAACTAGAGGGTGGAAGAGGGGAAAAAAAAGGGGGGGGGTTTTGAGTGGAGGAGGTAAATAAGAAGCGAGAGAGAGAAAGAAAAATAAATATATAAATAAATAAATAAATAAATAATTAAATAAATAAATAAATAAAAATTATAATAATAATTTTTGGGTTGTGTGGGATTTGAACCGTGATCTGATGTGTGATGGGGCGATGCTTAAACCAGTGTGCTACGGATGCTTATGGAAATGGATGGAGAGGAAGGGTTGATTGAGGGTAATGGGGTGGGGAGGAGAGAGAGAAAAAATAAAAAATAAATATAAAAAAATAAATAAATAAATAAATAAGGGAAAAAGGGAAGGAGGAGGGACGGGTTTGGTTAAAATTGATGACGGTGTCATCAAGGGGGATTGGAATGGTGAGGGAAAAACAAAGGAAAAGTAAAGGTAAAGAATCATAATGTGGTGGGAGGGGAGAAGGGATTAGGGATGGTTAAAATTGATGACGGTGTCATCAAAGGGAGTTGGAATGGTGAGGGAAAAACAAAAGAAAATTAAGGGTAAAGAATAATAATGTGGTGGGAGAGGGAAGGGGAGGATGGGTGGGGATGGTTAAAATTGGTGGCGGTGCCACCAAGAGTTAAGATTGACGGCAATGTCGTCAAGGGGAAGGGTGTAGGGGAGGAGGAGAGGGAGGGGAGGGGTAAACTTAAGAAAAAGAACTTAAATAGATAAAAAGGAAGAGAGATCTGGGGGGGGGGGTTTAATAAGGAGGTTTGGGATGTGTGGGGTTTGAACCGGGGTCTGATGAGTGATAGAGCAGTGTGTAAACCAGTGTGCTATGGAGACTTATGGCCTGGATGGAGAGGAAAGGTGTATTGAGGGTAATTGGTTGAAAAAAGAACAAAAAGAAAAAAGTAAATAATAAACTTAAGAAAAAGAACTTAAATAGACAAATAAAAAGAAGAGAGGCAGTGGGGGCAATTTAAGAGGTTTGGGATATGTGGGGTTTGAACCGGGGTCAGATGGGTGATAGAGCAGTGTGTAGACCAGTGTGCTATGGAGCCTATAGTCTGGATGGAGATGAAGGGGTGATTGAGGGTAATCGGTTGAATAAAAGAAAAAAAAGGAAAAAAGTAAATAATAAATATAAATAGATAAAAAATAAGTAAGAGAATAAGTAGATAATAATTATATAAAAAAAAAAAAAAAAAAAAAAAATAGAAAAGGGGAAGTTTTAGGAGGAAAGGAGGGGGGAGAAAACAGCAGGAGAGGGTTTTCTAGTTGTCATTGAGTCCGTTGGGGGTGGTGGTATGAAGTTTATGGATCCAGATTTTTTCAGCCCGTTTTCGCTGTCCTGTGGTCCAGTGGTCGTTGTGTTCTAGTCCTGTTATGATAAGATTGGAGGGGGAGTGGAGTTGGAAGTGTTGAACTAAGGGGGTGGTTAGTTTGCCTTGCCCAATGTTGTACAGATGTTGTGATAATCGGGTGTGGATGGAATGTTTTGTTTCGCCTATATAGTGTTTATGGCAGAGTGTGCATGTGATGATGTAGACTACATTTATGGTGGATATGGAGAGTTGGCCTATTGTGGGGAACGCGGTATTGGTCTGTGAGTTGCGGATGAATTTTCTAGTGATGTAGTGGTGGTTGTGTTGGAGGGAGGGTGTGGGTCTATGGTCGGAAAATTTGGAAGTAATGAGGGTGGATTGGAGGTTCTTGTGTTTACGGAAAGCTGAAATGATTGTATGGTTATGGAAGGCTGGGTGTTGAGTTTGTAAATCTAGGAAATTGTGTTTAATGATATGGTGAAGGCCTGTAATGCGGTTTGAGAAAGTGGAAACAAAAGGTATGATATGTGATGGTGTGTTAGGCTTAGGAGGGATGATATGTGTGTGATTGGGTGGAGGAGCTGAACCAGTTTGGAAATCAGAGGTGGGGTAGGGGATAGAGGGATGCAGACCCTGGTTCGGGTAGGGGGAAAGGTTAGGGTAAGGGGAGAGGAGTGGAGAGTGGTTAGGATTAGGGGGGAGATCAGATGAGGGGTAAGGAAAGGGTTAGGCTGAAGGGGTTTTGGAGCATCGTCCTCGAAGAGGACGATGCTCAAAGGCACAGTCCTTCATCCCTCGTCCAGTCTGGGGGGGTAGAGTTAAAAGAAGGGGATAGAGGGAGGTCAGGAGGTCACGTGGCAGGTTCATGGGCCTTATTATTAGTGCCAGGGGTCCAAATTGGTTGAGTTTAGGGCCGGGGGGTCGAATTGGTTAGGGTTAGAGCCTAGAAGTCCAAATTGGTTAAGGTTAGGGCCGGGAGATCGAAATGGTTATGTTTAGGGTCAAGAGGTCAGGGTTGGAGATTAAAGGGGGGCATCTCAGAATTAGAGTTATGGCCGGGGGTGAAGTTGGTTAGGGTTAGGGCCGGGGAGTCGAATTGGTTGAGTTTAGGGCCGGGTGTCCAAATTGGTTAAGTTTAGGGCCAAGATGTCAGGGTCAGGTGTTATAGGAGCCAATCAGGATTGAGAATAGGGCCCAGGGGTTGTGTTTTAGGGTTAGGGCCTGGAGTGGGATCAGCTCAGGGCCGGGTTAGGGTTAGGGGTTAGGGGTTAGGGGTTAGGGGGTTAGGGTTAGGGGGTTAGGGGTTAGGGGTTAGGGGTTAGGGGGTTAGGGGGTTAGGGGTTGGGGTTATGGGTTATGGGTTATGGGTTTTGGGTTAAAGTTAATTTGCACGGGCCTAAAGTATTGTAGAAAGAAAAAGTGGTGAGAAAAGGAGAAGAATGGGGACTCAAGGACAACTAGAGGGTGGAAGAGGGAGAAAAAAGGGAAGGGGGGGTTTTTTAGTGAAGGAGGGGAATAAGAAGTGAGAGAGAGAGAGAGAAAAAAATAAATAAAAAATAAACAAAAGAAAAGGAAAAAAAAAAAAAATTTTTTTTGGAATGTGTGGGACTTGAACCGTGATCTGATGTGTGATGGAGTGATGTTTAAACCAGTGTGCTACGGATGCTTATGGTAGTGGATGGAGTGGAAGGGTTGATTGAGGGTAATGGGGTGAGGAGGAGAGGGAATAAAAAATAAATAAATAAATAAATAAATATATATAAAAAAAATTAATAAAAACGGGGAAAAAAGGGGAGGAGGAGGGGCGGGGATGGTTAAAATTGATAACGGTGTCATCAAGGGGAGTTGGAATGGTGAGGGAAAAACAAAGGAAAAGTAAAGGTAAAGAATCATAATGTGGTGGGAGGGGGGAACGGGTTAGGGATGGTTAAAATTGATGACGGTGTCATCAAGGGGAGTCGGAATGGTGAGGGAAAAACAAAAGAAAATTAAGGGTAAAGAATAATAATGTGGTGGGAGAGGGAAGGGGAGGATGGGTAGGGATGCTTAAAATTGGTGGCGGTGCCACCAAGAGTTAAAATTGACGGCAATGTCGTCAAGGGGGAGGGTGTAGGGGAGGAGGAGAGGAAGGGGAGGGTTAAACTTAAGAAAAAAGAACTTAAATAGACAAATAAAAAGAAGACAGGTGGGGGGGAAGAGTAAAGAGGTTTGGGATATGTGGGGTTTGAACCGGGATCTGACGGGTGAAGGAGTGATGTTTAAACCAGTGTGCTATGGGAGCTTATGGCAATGGATGGAGAGGAAGGGGGGATTGAGAGTAATCGGTTGAAAAAAAAGAAAAAAAAGGAAAAAAGTAAATAAATATAGGTAGATAAAAAAACAGAATAAGTAGATGGATATATGAAGGAAAAATAATTATGGGGAAAGTTGAAGGATTTGGGGTGTGTGGGACTTGAACCCTGGTCTGATGAGTGAAGGAGTGATGTTTAAACCAGTGTGCTATAGAGGCTTATGGCATTGGATGGAGAGGAAGGCTTGATTGAGGGTAATGGGGAGAAAAAAAATATAAAAAAAATAATAAAAAAATAAATAAAAACTAGAAAGGGAAGGTTTTAGGAGGAAAGGAGGGGGGAAAAAACAGCAGGAGAGGATTTTCTAGTTGTCATTGAGTCCGTCTGGGGTGGTGGTATG
This sequence comes from Chelon labrosus, assembly GCF_963514085.1. Classification (NCBI taxonomy): domain Eukaryota; kingdom Metazoa; phylum Chordata; class Actinopteri; order Mugiliformes; family Mugilidae; genus Chelon; species Chelon labrosus. The sequence continues at coordinate 30,634,732 of NC_140359.1, forward strand.
AAGTTTATGAATCCAGATTTTTTCAGCCCGTTTTCGCTGTCCTGTGGTCCAGTGGTCATTGTGTTCTAGTCCTGTTATTATAAGGTTGGAGGGGGAATGGAGTTGGAAGTGTTGTACTAGGGGAGTGGTTATTTTACCTTGTCCAATATTGTACAGATGTTGTGATAATCGGGTGTGGATGGAATGTTTTGTCTCGCCTATATAATGTTTGTGGCAGAGTGTGCATGTGATGATGTAGACTACATTTGTGGTGGATATGGAGAGTTGGCCTATTGTGGGGAATGCGGTATTAGTGTGTGAGTTGCGGATGAATTTTCTAGTTATGTAGTGGTGGTTGTGTTGGAGGGAGGGTGTGGGTCTATGGTCGGAAAATTTGGAAGTAATGAGGGTGGATTGGAGGTTCTTGTGTTTGCGGAAAGCTGAAATGATTGTATGGTTATGGAAGGCTGGGTGTTGAGTTTGTAGATCTATGAAATTGTGTTTAATGATACGGTGAAGGCCTGTAGTGCGGTTTGAGAAGGTGGAAACAAAAGGTATGATATGTGATGGTGTGTTAGGCTTAGGAGGGATGATATGTGTGTGGTTGGGTGGAGGAGCTGAACCAGTTTGGAAATGAGGGGTGGGGTAAGGGATAGAGGGTGAAGAGATGGTGAGGGGGTCATGGTGGGCGAGAGGGGAAGTAGAGGGATGCAGACCCTGGTTCGGGTAGGGGGAAAGGTTAAGGTTAGGAGAGAGGGATGGGGAGTGATTGAGGTTAGAGAAGGGATCAGATGAGGGGTAGGGAAGAGGATGCAGACCCTGATTCGGGTAGGGGGAAAGGTTAGGGTAAGGAGAGAGGAGTGGAGAGTGGTTAGGATTAGGGGGGAGATCAGATGAGGGGTAAGGAGATAGATGCAGACCCTGATTCGGGTAGGGGGAAAGGTTAAGGTTAGGGGAGAGTAGTGGAGAGTGGTTGAGGTTAGAGAAGGGATCAGATGAGGGGTAGGGAAGAGGATGCAGACCCTGATTCGGGTAGGGGGAAAGGTTAGGGTAAGGAGAGAGGAGTGGAGAAGGAGGGGGGTCAGGTGAGAGGTGAGGGGGAGGATACAGACCTTGGTTCAGGTGGGTGATGGAGGCTGGTTCAGATGTAAGGAACTGGGGTGGAGAGGGGGACTGGATGGGGGAGGAGGGATGGGGGAGTGGAGGTGGAGAGCGAGTGGGAGCGAGAGAAGCCAGAGTGGATGCTTTAATATAACGGAGGTATCTTTTGGAGTAGCCTCTAGATCTTAGGCTGTGAAAGAGGGTATTGGTTGCTATATGAAAATCCTGGATGTTTGAGCAGATGCGAAAAAAACGGATGAGTTGGGATTTGATGATGCCCTTGAAGGTGTGTTTGGGGTGATAGCTAGATTTGTGTAGTAGAGCGTGTGTGTCTGTTGGTTTGAAGTAGACTTTGGTTTGTAAAGAGTTATGTGTTGAATTGAAGAAGACTGTTGTGTCAAGGAAGTCGATATGTGTGGGATTTATGGAGTGTTTAACTTTAATGGATGAGTGGTGTGTATTGAGAGTGTGGATGAATTCTGGGAAGGTGGATGGGTGGTGGGGCCAGATCCCGAAGATGTCGTCTAGGTATCTGAGGTAGATGGTGGGTTGTAGTGTACATTTGGCTAAGGCTTCTCGCTCCCACTCGCTCATATAAAGGTTGGCGTAGGATGGTGCAAAGCGTTGTCCCATGGCTGTTCCGTGAATCTGTAGGTAATACTGGTTGTGAAATAGAAAATCATTATTAGACAGACAGAGGTCAATGAGTTGGAGGAGTTCAGAGTCTGGACGGTTGGGGTCTGGGTTTCTATTGAAGATTTTGCGTAGTGTTTGTAAGCCGAGTTCAGTATTGATGTTTGTGTATAAGCTGTCTATATCTATTGTGAAGAGAAGGGAGTTGGGAGGGATATTTATGGATTGAATGCATTGAATGAAGTGGTAGGTGTCTTTGATGTAGCTGGGGTGTTGAGTGGAGAGGGGGCCTAGAAAGTGATCAATGTACTGGGATAAGTTGTAGGTGGAGCTATTACAATCAGAGACTATGGGTCGACCAGGAGGAACCTCAGAGGGAATGGTCCAGGTGGTGGGATCTTTATGTATTTTGGGGAGTAGATAGAAGTAGCGGGGTCGTGGGTTGTTTGGTCCTGATAGGTAGTCTTTTTGTTTAGCGGAGATGTATTTTTTGAAGTAGAGTGTTTGGAGAATATTACGAAGTGTGAGTTGTGTTTGAGGTTGAATTGTGTTGTCTAGAGTTTTGTAATAGATGGGGTTATTGAGTTGTCGATTGGCTTCGAGTAGATATTGTTGGCGGTCCATGATAACAATTTTAGAGCCCTTGTCGGCTGGTTTGAAAATGATGTTAGGATTGGAAGTTAATTGTTTGAGGGCCCTGCGTTCCGACCTCGAGAGATTATCTGAGATATCTCTCGGAGGCCGGAACTGGTTCAGGGCCCTCTTATTTTTATGAATGATTTTGTGGATGAGTGGATGTAAAGAATTGTCCGGAGGTTCCCAATTGGAGGGGTGGATGAATGGTATGGGTTCACGGTGGCGTTGGAGATGAAAATAATCGATAAGTTTCAGCCGTCTATGAAATTGGTGTAAGTCCCTTTGAAGTTCCTCCCGGTCGAGGTGTTTGGGTTGTGGAATGAAGGTTAAACCTTTTTGTAAAAGTGTCAACTGGGGTGTGGAGGGGGTGAAGAGGGTGGCAAGATTGAGGATGTTGTTGGGGGAGTTCCAGCCCAGGTCCAGGGTAGTTGGTGTAGTGCATATGTCAGAAGATATGGCCGGTTTAGGTTTATGTGTTACTGTAAATCCAATTGTGCAAGCCAGTTATTGAAAATGTTTTTGGCGGTGGTTGGTGTCCAATGGATGTTATCTTTTTCAGTGATGAAAGTGTCGTGTGGGATTTCTGTCAGGATAGGGAAGTGTGTGGCCATGGTGTTGTTGATTAATTTCAGATTACTTTTTTGGGTGGGTGTGAGATGGGGTGAGAAGTTTATGATGGGGAAGTAGATGTCTGCATTAGGAAAGGTGGTGTTGGCTAGACGGAAGAGAGTTTTGAGTTGTTTTATTGATGTTTGTTTGGGGTCCTGATCTTTATTGTTGATTCCAATGGAGAGGATTACGATTTTGACTTGTGGTTGTGGGTTGGTTTTTTCTAAAATTTTGAGGAAATGGTAGCTGTTTGCTCCAGGGTAACTGTCTAGTTGTATGTCAGAATGGGTATGTCCGGGTATGCGATTTATGTTGGAGTCTCCGAGGATTAGGATGGGTTTTCTGGGTCTGAAGAACCAGTCCTGGATCTTGCGGGAGGGGCGTGCAACATGGTAATTTGGTCGGTAAATGGTTGAAGTTCTGTGTTTGAGATGAGTGTTGATGTGGGGGTTGGGCATTGTGTGGTTGAGTCTGGCAAGTGTGGGGGAGTCTGAGGTAGGTGAGTTGGGGGGCCGGGAGAGAGATGCAGAGGTGGATAGTGATGAGGGGGTAGGGCAGGTATGGGAGGGGGAATCAGAGTGGGATGGGGAAGGGTGGGGGGAAGGGGAAGGTTGGGTTGGTGGGGAAGCAAGGGGAGAAGAAGTTAGGGTGGGTTTGGGTAAGGGGGGGAGGGAGGGAGGAGTGGGGACAGGTGGTGTCAGGGCAGACGAGATGGATTCAGTAGACAGCACAGTGCTCACAGGCTGAGATGGAACGGAGGGCTCAGAGAGAGGTTTTGTGAGGTTATGGTTAACCTTAATAGACCCTTTCATCATTTTAGCCCGGGGTTGGGTCTTTATGCCTGTTGGGAGCATGTGCTGTTCTGTTTCGTCTGCCCGGCCGTCGTTGACATCCACCTGTGGGGAGGAGGGGAGGATGTGGTCGGGGATGAAAACGGAAACGTTGGATTGGGTGCTGAGTGTAATAGTCTGAAGTGTCTCTGTATATGGGGGTGGATAACTGAGGTTGTGGATTTGGGCCTTGACTCGAGAAGTTTTAGTCAGGGGGAGGATGGGGGAAATAGGAGTAGGGGGGGTCGAGGAGTGTGAGGTGGCTACAGTTGAGGGTCCCCAGGTTACTTTTTTGAGGGGGGTGGAGGTTATGGGGGCTGGGGGTGTTTTTTCGGGAATGGATGTATCTGTGTCTGTAGGTTTCTTGAGGGGGGGAGGGGGACGGATGGGGCCTCTACGGATAGTAGGTAGGTAGATAGGGTAGGATAATGGGGAGGGTTTGAGTATGGGTGAGGTTTGTGTGTTAGCAGATTTTTGTTTGGGTTCAGTGGGTGTAGTGGATTGTCGATGTTTGAGTTCTTCCACGAGGGAAGTGCGGGGGCCTAGGTATAGTGATAGTGCAGCGGGGGTGGCAGGTTTGGGTAGCGGGGGGAACTGCTCTTCTGGTATGGTGGGGAGGGTGGTGGTAGTAGAAGGTCTGGGCGGTTGGTCTATGTGTGTAGTAGTTAAGGTGGAGGGAGTGTTTTGGATGGGTTGGATCTGTAAAATCTGTTGTAGTTTTGTGAGTGTTTCTGTTTTGAGCCTGTTACCATAACGTTTTCTGGCCCAACCGGTGGCTATTTGTAATGCTATGGGATTGTGAGTGGATGTTTGTGTGTTAGCTATGGTTGTGGAGTAATGTTCCTGTAGAATGGTGATGGTTTTAAGCATCCATTCAGTGGTGTTTGCTTCTATTTTATTGCGAGTTTCAGGTGTGGGAGTGGATGGTTTTATGAAGTCTGTAAGTCTGTGTACTTGTCTAGTCATGCCAGGGGGAAATGAGCCGGTGTTGAGAGCAGAGTCCATGATGTGTTTGTGGTGGATGGCTTGTATCAGTTTGAAGTATTGTTTGCTGAGTTGTCTGGTTTCCGGGTCTGGGGGTTCTGTCAAGATGGGTGTATGTGTGTTGATTGTACGGGAAGGATTATAAGATCTGGGAGTGTGGAGGTTGAGCGACATGAGAGGTTGTGGTGTGGTGGAATGTATAGAGGTAGATGTGTGTGGATGTGTGGAGGAGGAGCCATTTTGAGGCCCACTCCTTTGTGTAGACAGGGGGCGAAAGTAGTTGTACATTTTTTTCTAAAAAAAAGGGTGGAAAAATGGGGGAAAAAATGGAGGGCTTTTACCTTGGGTCGCGGTGGGTATTTCAGTTCTGTGGAGGTGGTGGGGTGTAGCTGTACAGATAGTAGTCCGGGCAGGTGTCCAATGGGCTGGGTTGGTTCTTGTAGGCTGGTTTGGAGTAGAGGCTGGAGTGTGGTAGGCCGAAGTGTGGTAGGCCGAAGTGTGGTAGGCCTAGGCAGCGGTGGTTGATTCAGTTCTGTAGATGGAAATGGTGTGTGTGCTGTAGATCCGTTTAATTGTCCAGATGGGTCTCTGTTGAGTGGAGTTGATTCTTGGTGGGCCGGTGAGGAGTTGAGGCAGGAATAATCCAGGTCCAGGCGGGTGAGCAGGTGGCAGTGGCTGGTGAAAGTTTGTTAGGGAGTATGCTAACAGACTAAAAACAAGGGAGGTTAGGTAGCACTTAATGGGGAGGTGAAAATGAAGAAGGAAAAAGGGTTTTTGGTTTTTATACTGAGGGGAAAAAAAAAAAAAAAAAAGGAGGGAGTTTTAAGTTAAAAAGAGTCTTTGTAAAAATGAGGGTATCTGCTAAAAGGGGCTAGGAAAGCCCTCCACTTAAAAGAAAAAACAATATAACAATTTAAAGTAAAAAGAACTATTTATTTAAGAAAAAGTTGTTAAAAATATAAAATAAAGAAAAAAGAAAAACCTCAATAAAAGAGGTAAAATAAATAAGGATTTAATAATAAAAAGTCTTACACAAGGAGTGGGGGTCCCGACGTTTCGCAATGGTGATTGCTTCCTCAGGGGATGTTCAAGAATGGCTCCTCGTGTCATTATAAAGGGTGGATGGAGGGAGGTGAGTGCCTCCCTCAAGGTGTGTGTGTGTGTGTGATTGGGGGAGAGGGGTGGGTGTGGTGTGTGTTTTGGAGGGAAAGTTTGTGTCAGTGTCTGATTGGAGGATTTTGGAGGGAAAAGGTAGGGGAGGTGTGGTGAAGGGGATGTAGAAGGAAGGTTAAGTGAGAGTGGTATTTGGTGGTGGGGTGTAAGGTGGATAGCTCACACGGTTGGGCCGAGGTTCCAAAGGCAGAAGGTGGAGGGTTCAAGACCCAGGACAGCGAAGGCCGGGTGTGTTTTTTTGTTGAATTGAGTGATTGGAAGTGGTAGTGATTTAGATATTAAGAGACTGAGAGAAAGAAAGAGGTACAATACAGTGGCACTGGCTGGGTTAGGGGTTGGGGTTATGGGTTATGGGTTATGGGTTTTGGGTTAAAGTTAATTTGCACGGGCCTAAAGTATTGTAGAAAGAAAAAGTGGTGAGAAAAGGAGAAGAATGGGGACTCAAGGACAACTAGAGGGTGGAAGAGGGAGAAAAAAGGGAAGGGGGGGTTTTTTAGTGAAGGAGGGGAATAAGAAGTGAGAGAGAGAGAGAGAGAAAAAAATAAATAAAAAATAAACAAAAGAAAAGGAAAAAAAAAATTTTTTTGGAATGTGTGGGACTTGAACCGTGATCTGATGTGTGATGGAGTGATGTTTAAACCAGTGTGCTACGGATGCTTATGGTAGTGGATGGAGTGGAAGGGTTGATTGAGGGTAATGGGGTGAGGAGGAGAGGGAATAAAAAATAAATAAATAAATAAATAAATATATATAAAAAAAATTAATAAAAACGGGGAAAAAAGGGAAGGAGGAGGGGCGGGGATGGTTAAAATTGATAACGGTGTCATCAAGGGGAGTTGGAATGGTGAGGGAAAAACAAAGGAAAAGTAAAGGTAAAGAATCATAATGTGGTGGGAGGGGGGAACGGGTTAGGGATGGTTAAAATTGATGACGGTGTCATCAAGGGGAGTCGGAATGGTGAGGGAAAAACAAAAGAAAATTAAGGGTAAAGAATAATAATGTGGTGGGAGAGGGAAGGGGAGGATGGGTAGGGATGCTTAAAATTGGTGGCGGTGCCACCAAGAGTTAAAATTGACGGCAATGTCGTCAAGGGGGAGGGTGTAGGGGAGGAGGAGAGGAAGGGGAGGGTTAAACTTAAGAAAAAAGAACTTAAATAGACAAATAAAAAGAAGACAGGTGGGGGGGAAGAGTAAAGAGGTTTGGGATATGTGGGGTTTGAACCGGGATCTGACGGGTGAAGGAGTGATGTTTAAACCAGTGTGCTATGGGAGCTTATGGCAATGGATGGAGAGGAAGGGGGGATTGAGAGTAATCGGTTGAAAAAAAAGAAAAAAAAGGAAAAAAGTAAATAAATATAGGTAGATAAAAAAACAGAATAAGTAGATGGATATATGAAGGAAAAATAATTATGGGGAAAGTTGAAGGATTTGGGGTGTGTGGGACTTGAACCCTGGTCTGATGAGTGAAGGAGTGATGTTTAAACCAGTGTGCTATAGGAGTTATGGCATTGGATGGAGAGGAAGGCTTGATTGAGGGTAATGGGGAGAAAAAAAATATAAAAAAAATAATAAAAAAATAAATAAAAACTAGAAAGGGAAGGTTTTAGGAGGAAAGGAGGGGGGAAAAAACAGCAGGAGAGGATTTTCTAGTTGTCATTGAGTCCGTCTGGGGTGGTGGTATGAAGTTTATGAATCCAGATTTTTTCAGCCCGTTTTCGCTGTCCTGTGGTCCAGTGGTCATTGTGTTCTAGTCCTGTTATTATAAGGTTGGAGGGGGAATGGAGTTGGAAGTGTTGTACTAGGGGAGTGGTTATTTTACCTTGTCCAATATTGTACAGATGTTGTGATAATCGGGTGTGGATGGAATGTTTTGTCTCGCCTATATAATGTTTGTGGCAGAGTGTGCATGTGATGATGTAGACTACATTTGTGGTGGATATGGAGAGTTGGCCTATTGTGGGGAATGCGGTATTAGTGTGTGAGTTGCGGATGAATTTTCTAGTTATGTAGTGGTGGTTGTGTTGGAGGGAGGGTGTGGGTCTATGGTCGGAAAATTTGGAAGTAATGAGGGTGGATTGGAGGTTCTTGTGTTTGCGGAAAGCTGAAATGATTGTATGGTTATGGAAGGCTGGGTGTTGAGTTTGTAGATCTATGAAATTGTGTTTAATGATACGGTGAAGGCCTGTAGTGCGGTTTGAGAAGGTGGAAACAAAAGGTATGATATGTGATGGTGTGTTAGGCTTAGGAGGGATGATATGTGTGTGGTTGGGTGGAGGAGCTGAACCAGTTTGGAAATGAGGGGTGGGGTAAGGGATAGAGGGTGAAGAGATGGTGAGGGGGTCATGGTGGGCGAGAGGGGAAGTAGAGGGATGCAGACCCTGGTTCGGGTAGGGGGAAAGGTTAAGGTTAGGAGAGAGGGATGGGGAGTGATTGAGGTTAGAGAAGGGATCAGATGAGGGGTAGGGAAGAGGATGCAGACCCTGATTCGGGTAGGGGGAAAGGTTAGGGTAAGGAGAGAGGAGTGGAGAGTGGTTAGGATTAGGGGGGAGATCAGATGAGGGGTAAGGAGATAGATGCAGACCCTGATTCGGGTAGGGGGAAAGGTTAAGGTTAGGGGAGAGTAGTGGAGAGTGGTTGAGGTTAGAGAAGGGATCAGATGAGGGGTAGGGAAGAGGATGCAGACCCTGATTCGGGTAGGGGGAAAGGTTAGGGTAAGGAGAGAGGAGTGGAGAAGGAGGGGGGTCAGGTGAGAGGTGAGGGGGAGGATACAGACCTTGGTTCAGGTGGGTGATGGAGGCTGGTTCAGATGTAAGGAACTGGGGTGGAGAGGGGGACTGGATGGGGGAGGAGGGATGGGGGAGTGGAGGTGGAGAGCGAGTGGGAGCGAGAGAAGCCAGAGTGGATGCTTTAATATAACGGAGGTATCTTTTGGAGTAGCCTCTAGATCTTAGGCTGTGAAAGAGGGTATTGGTTGCTATATGAAAATCCTGGATGTTTGAGCAGATGCGAAAAAAACGGATGAGTTGGGATTTGATGATGCCCTTGAAGGTGTGTTTGGGGTGATAGCTAGATTTGTGTAGTAGAGCGTGTGTGTCTGTTGGTTTGAAGTAGACTTTGGTTTGTAAAGAGTTATGTGTTGAATTGAAGAAGACTGTTGTGTCAAGGAAGTCGATATGTGTGGGATTTATGGAGTGTTTAACTTTAATGGATGAGTGGTGTGTATTGAGAGTGTGGATGAATTCTGGGAAGGTGGATGGGTGGTGGGGCCAGATCCCGAAGATGTCGTCTAGGTATCTGAGGTAGATGGTGGGTTGTAGTGTACATTTGGCTAAGGCTTCTCGCTCCCACTCGCTCATATAAAGGTTGGCGTAGGATGGTGCAAAGCGTTGTCCCATGGCTGTTCCGTGAATCTGTAGGTAATACTGGTTGTGAAATAGAAAATCATTATTAGACAGACAGAGGTCAATGAGTTGGAGGAGTTCAGAGTCTGGACGGTTGGGGTCTGGGTTTCTATTGAAGATTTTGCGTAGTGTTTGTAAGCCGAGTTCAGTATTGATGTTTGTGTATAAGCTGTCTATATCTATTGTGAAGAGAAGGGAGTTGGGAGGGATATTTATGGATTGAATGCATTGAATGAAGTGGTAGGTGTCTTTGATGTAGCTGGGGTGTTGAGTGGAGAGGGGGCCTAGAAAGTGATCAATGTACTGGGATAAGTTGTAGGTGGAGCTATTACAATCAGAGACTATGGGTCGACCAGGAGGAACCTCAGAGGGAATGGTCCAGGTGGTGGGATCTTTATGTATTTTGGGGAGTAGATAGAAGTAGCGGGGTCGTGGGTTGTTTGGTCCTGATAGGTAGTCTTTTTGTTTAGCGGAGATGTATTTTTTGAAGTAGAGTGTTTGGAGAATATTACGAAGTGTGAGTTGTGTTTGAGGTTGAATTGTGTTGTCTAGAGTTTTGTAATAGATGGGGTTATTGAGTTGTCGATTGGCTTCGAGTAGATATTGTTGGCGGTCCATGATAACAATTTTAGAGCCCTTGTCGGCTGGTTTGAAAATGATGTTAGGATTGGAAGTTAATTGTTTGAGGGCCCTGCGTTCCGACCTCGAGAGATTATCTGAGATATCTCTCGGAGGCCGGAACTGGTTCAGGGCCCTCTTATTTTTATGAATGATTTTGTGGATGAGTGGATGTAAAGAATTGTCCGGAGGTTCCCAATTGGAGGGGTGGATGAATGGTATGGGTTCACGGTGGCGTTGGAGATGAAAATAATCGATAAGTTTCAGCCGTCTATGAAATTGGTGTAAGTCCCTTTGAAGTTCCTCCCGGTCGAGGTGTTTGGGTTGTGGAATGAAGGTTAAACCTTTTTGTAAAAGTGTCAACTGGGGTGTGGAGGGGGTGAAGAGGGTGGCAAGATTGAGGATGTTGTTGGGGGAGTTCCAGCCCAGGTCCAGGGTAGTTGGTGTAGTGCATATGTCAGAAGATATGGCCGGTTTAGGTTTATGTGTTACTGTAAATCCAATTGTGCAAGCCAGTTATTGAAAATGTTTTTGGCGGTGGTTGGTGTCCAATGGATGTTATCTTTTTCAGTGATGAAAGTGTCGTGTGGGATTTCTGTCAGGATAGGGAAGTGTGTGGCCATGGTGTTGTTGATTAATTTCAGATTACTTTTTTGGGTGGGTGTGAGATGGGGTGAGAAGTTTATGATGGGGAAGTAGATGTCTGCATTAGGAAAGGTGGTGTTGGCTAGACGGAAGAGAGTTTTGAGTTGTTTTATTGATGTTTGTTTGGGGTCCTGATCTTTATTGTTGATTCCAATGGAGAGGATTACGATTTTGACTTGTGGTTGTGGGTTGGTTTTTTCTAAAATTTTGAGGAAATGGTAGCTGTTTGCTCCAGGGTAACTGTCTAGTTGTATGTCAGAATGGGTATGTCCGGGTATGCGATTTATGTTGGAGTCTCCGAGGATTAGGATGGGTTTTCTGGGTCTGAAGAACCAGTCCTGGATCTTGCGGGAGGGGCGTGCAACATGGTAATTTGGTCGGTAAATGGTTGAAGTTCTGTGTTTGAGATGAGTGTTGATGTGGGGGTTGGGCATTGTGTGGTTGAGTCTGGCAAGTGTGGGGGAGTCTGAGGTAGGTGAGTTGGGGGGCCGGGAGAGAGATGCAGAGGTGGATAGTGATGAGGGGGTAGGGCAGGTATGGGAGGGGGAATCAGAGTGGGATGGGGAAGGGTGGGGGGAAGGGGAAGGTTGGGTTGGTGGGGAAGCAAGGGGAGAAGAAGTTAGGGTGGGTTTGGGTAAGGGGGGGAGGGAGGGAGGAGTGGGGACAGGTGGTGTCAGGGCAGACGAGATGGATTCAGTAGACAGCACAGTGCTCACAGGCTGAGATGGAACGGAGGGCTCAGAGAGAGGTTTTGTGAGGTTATGGTTAACCTTAATAGACCCTTTCATCATTTTAGCCCGGGGTTGGGTCTTTATGCCTGTTGGGAGCATGTGCTGTTCTGTTTCGTCTGCCCGGCCGTCGTTGACATCCACCTGTGGGGAGGAGGGGAGGATGTGGTCGGGGATGAAAACGGAAACGTTGGATTGGGTGCTGAGTGTAATAGTCTGAAGTGTCTCTGTATATGGGGGTGGATAACTGAGGTTGTGGATTTGGGCCTTGACTCGAGAAGTTTTAGTCAGGGGGAGGATGGGGGAAATAGGAGTAGGGGGGGTCGAGGAGTGTGAGGTGGCTACAGTTGAGGGTCCCCAGGTTACTTTTTTGAGGGGGGTGGAGGTTATGGGGGCTGGGGGTGTTTTTTCGGGAATGGATGTATCTGTGTCTGTAGGTTTCTTGAGGGGGGGAGGGGGACGGATGGGGCCTCTACGGATAGTAGGTAGGTAGATAGGGTAGGATAATGGGGAGGGTTTGAGTATGGGTGAGGTTTGTGTGTTAGCAGATTTTTGTTTGGGTTCAGTGGGTGTAGTGGATTGTCGATGTTTGAGTTCTTCCACGAGGGAAGTGCGGGGGCCTAGGTATAGTGATAGTGCAGCGGGGGTGGCAGGTTTGGGTAGCGGGGGGAACTGCTCTTCTGGTATGGTGGGGAGGGTGGTGGTAGTAGAAGGTCTGGGCGGTTGGTCTATGTGTGTAGTAGTTAAGGTGGAGGGAGTGTTTTGGATGGGTTGGATCTGTAAAATCTGTTGTAGTTTTGTGAGTGTTTCTGTTTTGAGCCTGTTACCATAACGTTTTCTGGCCCAACCGGTGGCTATTTGTAATGCTATGGGATTGTGAGTGGATGTTTGTGTGTTAGCTATGGTTGTGGAGTAATGTTCCTGTAGAATGGTGATGGTTTTAAGCATCCATTCAGTGGTGTTTGCTTCTATTTTATTGCGAGTTTCAGGTGTGGGAGTGGATGGTTTTATGAAGTCTGTAAGTCTGTGTACTTGTCTAGTCATGCCAGGGGGAAATGAGCCGGTGTTGAGAGCAGAGTCCATGATGTGTTTGTGGTGGATGGCTTGTATCAGTTTGAAGTATTGTTTGCTGAGTTGTCTGGTTTCCGGGTCTGGGGGTTCTGTCAAGATGGGTGTATGTGTGTTGATTGTACGGGAAGGATTATAAGATCTGGGAGTGTGGAGGTTGAGCGACATGAGAGGTTGTGGTGTGGTGGAATGTATAGAGGTAGATGTGTGTGGATGTGTGGAGGAGGAGCCATTTTGAGGCCCACTCCTTTGTGTAGACAGGGGGCGAAAGTAGTTGTACATTTTTTTCTAAAAAAAAGGGTGGAAAAATGGGGGAAAAAATGGAGGGCTTTTACCTTGGGTCGCGGTGGGTATTTCAGTTCTGTGGAGGTGGTGGGGTGTAGCTGTACAGATAGTAGTCCGGGCAGGTGTCCAATGGGCTGGGTTGGTTCTTGTAGGCTGGTTTGGAGTAGAGGCTGGAGTGTGGTAGGCCGAAGTGTGGTAGGCCGAAGTGTGGTAGGCCTAGGCAGCGGTGGTTGATTCAGTTCTGTAGATGGAAATGGTGTGTGTGCTGTAGATCCGTTTAATTGTCCAGATGGGTCTCTGTTGAGTGGAGTTGATTCTTGGTGGGCCGGTGAGGAGTTGAGGCAGGAATAATCCAGGTCCAGGCGGGTGAGCAGGTGGCAGTGGCTGGTGAAAGTTTGTTAGGGAGTATGCTAACAGACTAAAAACAAGGGAGGTTAGGTAGCACTTAATGGGGAGGTGAAAATGAAGAAGGAAAAAGGGTTTTTGGTTTTTATACTGAGGGGAAAAAAAAAAAAAAAAAAGGAGGGAGTTTTAAGTTAAAAAGAGTCTTTGTAAAAATGAGGGTATCTGCTAAAAGGGGCTAGGAAAGCCCTCCACTTAAAAGAAAAAACAATATAACAATTTAAAGTAAAAAGAACTATTTATTTAAGAAAAAGTTGTTAAAAATATAAAATAAAGAAAAAAGAAAAACCTCAATAAAAGAGGTAAAATAAATAAGGATTTAATAATAAAAAGTCTTACACAAGGAGTGGGGGTCCCGACGTTTCGCAATGGTGATTGCTTCCTCAGGGGATGTTCAAGAATGGCTCCTCGTGTCATTATAAAGGGTGGATGGAGGGAGGTGAGTGCCTCCCTCAAGGTGTGTGTGTGTGTGTGATTGGGGGAGAGGGGTGGGTGTGGTGTGTGTTTTGGAGGGAAAGTTTGTGTCAGTGTCTGATTGGAGGATTTTGGAGGGAAAAGGTAGGGGAGGTGTGGTGAAGGGGATGTAGAAGGAAGGTTAAGTGAGAGTGGTATTTGGTGGTGGGGTGTAAGGTGGATAGCTCACACGGTTGGGCCGAGGTTCCAAAGGCAGAAGGTGGAGGGTTCAAGACCCAGGACAGCGAAGGCCGGGTGTGTTTTTTTGTTGAATTGAGTGATTGGAAGTGGTAGTGATTTAGATATTAAGAGACTGAGAGAAAGAAAGAGGTACAATACAGTGGCACTGGCTGGGTTAGGGGTTGGGGTTATGGGTTATGGGTTATGGGTTTTGGGTTAAAGTTAATTTGCACGGGCCTAAAGTATTGTAGAAAGAAAAAGTGGTGAGAAAAGGAGAAGAATGGGGACTCAAGGACAACTAGAGGGTGGAAGAGGGAGAAAAAAGGGAAGGGGGGGTTTTTTAGTGAAGGAGGGGAATAAGAAGTGAGAGAGAGAGAGAGAGAAAAAAATAAATAAAAAATAAACAAAAGAAAAGGAAAAAAAAAATTTTTTTGGAATGTGTGGGACTTGAACCGTGATCTGATGTGTGATGGAGTGATGTTTAAACCAGTGTGCTACGGATGCTTATGGTAGTGGATGGAGTGGAAGGGTTGATTGAGGGTAATGGGGTGAGGAGGAGAGGGAATAAAAAATAAATAAATAAATAAATAAATATATATAAAAAAAATTAATAAAAACGGGGAAAAAAGGGAAGGAGGAGGGGCGGGGATGGTTAAAATTGATAACGGTGTCATCAAGGGGAGTTGGAATGGTGAGGGAAAAACAAAGGAAAAGTAAAGGTAAAGAATCATAATGTGGTGGGAGGGGGGAACGGGTTAGGGATGGTTAAAATTGATGACGGTGTCATCAAGGGGAGTCGGAATGGTGAGGGAAAAACAAAAGAAAATTAAGGGTAAAGAATAATAATGTGGTGGGAGAGGGAAGGGGAGGATGGGTAGGGATGCTTAAAATTGGTGGCGGTGCCACCAAGAGTTAAAATTGACGGCAATGTCGTCAAGGGGGAGGGTGTAGGGGAGGAGGAGAGGAAGGGGAGGGTTAAACTTAAGAAAAAAGAACTTAAATAGACAAATAAAAAGAAGACAGGTGGGGGGGAAGAGTAAAGAGGTTTGGGATATGTGGGGTTTGAACCGGGATCTGACGGGTGAAGGAGTGATGTTTAAACCAGTGTGCTATGGGAGCTTATGGCAATGGATGGAGAGGAAGGGGGGATTGAGAGTAATCGGTTGAAAAAAAAGAAAAAAAAGGAAAAAAGTAAATAAATATAGGTAGATAAAAAAACAGAATAAGTAGATGGATATATGAAGGAAAAATAATTATGGGGAAAGTTGAAGGATTTGGGGTGTGTGGGACTTGAACCCTGGTCTGATGAGTGAAGGAGTGATGTTTAAACCAGTGTGCTATAGGAGTTATGGCATTGGATGGAGAGGAAGGCTTGATTGAGGGTAATGGGGAGAAAAAAAATATAAAAAAAATAATAAAAAAATAAATAAAAACTAGAAAGGGAAGGTTTTAGGAGGAAAGGAGGGGGGAAAAAACAGCAGGAGAGGATTTTCTAGTTGTCATTGAGTCCGTCTGGGGTGGTGGTATGAAGTTTATGAATCCAGATTTTTTCAGCCCGTTTTCGCTGTCCTGTGGTCCAGTGGTCATTGTGTTCTAGTCCTGTTATTATAAGGTTGGAGGGGGAATGGAGTTGGAAGTGTTGTACTAGGGGAGTGGTTATTTTACCTTGTCCAATATTGTACAGATGTTGTGATAATCGGGTGTGGATGGAATGTTTTGTCTCGCCTATATAATGTTTGTGGCAGAGTGTGCATGTGATGATGTAGACTACATTTGTGGTGGATATGGAGAGTTGGCCTATTGTGGGGAATGCGGTATTAGTGTGTGAGTTGCGGATGAATTTTCTAGTTATGTAGTGGTGGTTGTGTTGGAGGGAGGGTGTGGGTCTATGGTCGGAAAATTTGGAAGTAATGAGGGTGGATTGGAGGTTCTTGTGTTTGCGGAAAGCTGAAATGATTGTATGGTTATGGAAGGCTGGGTGTTGAGTTTGTAGATCTATGAAATTGTGTTTAATGATACGGTGAAGGCCTGTAGTGCGGTTTGAGAAGGTGGAAACAAAAGGTATGATATGTGATGGTGTGTTAGGCTTAGGAGGGATGATATGTGTGTGGTTGGGTGGAGGAGCTGAACCAGTTTGGAAATGAGGGGTGGGGTAAGGGATAGAGGGTGAAGAGATGGTGAGGGGGTCATGGTGGGCGAGAGGGGAAGTAGAGGGATGCAGACCCTGGTTCGGGTAGGGGGAAAGGTTAAGGTTAGGAGAGAGGGATGGGGAGTGATTGAGGTTAGAGAAGGGATCAGATGAGGGGTAGGGAAGAGGATGCAGACCCTGATTCGGGTAGGGGGAAAGGTTAGGGTAAGGAGAGAGGAGTGGAGAGTGGTTAGGATTAGGGGGGAGATCAGATGAGGGGTAAGGAGATAGATGCAGACCCTGATTCGGGTAGGGGGAAAGGTTAAGGTTAGGGGAGAGTAGTGGAGAGTGGTTGAGGTTAGAGAAGGGATCAGATGAGGGGTAGGGAAGAGGATGCAGACCCTGATTCGGGTAGGGGGAAAGGTTAGGGTAAGGAGAGAGGAGTGGAGAAGGAGGGGGGTCAGGTGAGAGGTGAGGGGGAGGATACAGACCTTGGTTCAGGTGGGTGATGGAGGCTGGTTCAGATGTAAGGAACTGGGGTGGAGAGGGGGACTGGATGGGGGAGGAGGGATGGGGGAGTGGAGGTGGAGAGCGAGTGGGAGCGAGAGAAGCCAGAGTGGATGCTTTAATATAACGGAGGTATCTTTTGGAGTAGCCTCTAGATCTTAGGCTGTGAAAGAGGGTATTGGTTGCTATATGAAAATCCTGGATGTTTGAGCAGATGCGAAAAAAACGGATGAGTTGGGATTTGATGATGCCCTTGAAGGTGTGTTTGGGGTGATAGCTAGATTTGTGTAGTAGAGCGTGTGTGTCTGTTGGTTTGAAGTAGACTTTGGTTTGTAAAGAGTTATGTGTTGAATTGAAGAAGACTGTTGTGTCAAGGAAGTCGATATGTGTGGGATTTATGGAGTGTTTAACTTTAATGGATGAGTGGTGTGTATTGAGAGTGTGGATGAATTCTGGGAAGGTGGATGGGTGGTGGGGCCAGATCCCGAAGATGTCGTCTAGGTATCTGAGGTAGATGGTGGGTTGTAGTGTACATTTGGCTAAGGCTTCTCGCTCCCACTCGCTCATATAAAGGTTGGCGTAGGATGGTGCAAAGCGTTGTCCCATGGCTGTTCCGTGAATCTGTAGGTAATACTGGTTGTGAAATAGAAAATCATTATTAGACAGACAGAGGTCAATGAGTTGGAGGAGTTCAGAGTCTGGACGGTTGGGGTCTGGGTTTCTATTGAAGATTTTGCGTAGTGTTTGTAAGCCGAGTTCAGTATTGATGTTTGTGTATAAGCTGTCTATATCTATTGTGAAGAGAAGGGAGTTGGGAGGGATATTTATGGATTGAATGCATTGAATGAAGTGGTAGGTGTCTTTGATGTAGCTGGGGTGTTGAGTGGAGAGGGGGCCTAGAAAGTGATCAATGTACTGGGATAAGTTGTAGGTGGAGCTATTACAATCAGAGACTATGGGTCGACCAGGAGGAACCTCAGAGGGAATGGTCCAGGTGGTGGGATCTTTATGTATTTTGGGGAGTAGATAGAAGTAGCGGGGTCGTGGGTTGTTTGGTCCTGATAGGTAGTCTTTTTGTTTAGCGGAGATGTATTTTTTGAAGTAGAGTGTTTGGAGAATATTACGAAGTGTGAGTTGTGTTTGAGGTTGAATTGTGTTGTCTAGAGTTTTGTAATAGATGGGGTTATTGAGTTGTCGATTGGCTTCGAGTAGATATTGTTGGCGGTCCATGATAACAATTTTAGAGCCCTTGTCGGCTGGTTTGAAAATGATGTTAGGATTGGAAGTTAATTGTTTGAGGGCCCTGCGTTCCGACCTCGAGAGATTATCTGAGATATCTCTCGGAGGCCGGAACTGGTTCAGGGCCCTCTTATTTTTATGAATGATTTTGTGGATGAGTGGATGTAAAGAATTGTCCGGAGGTTCCCAATTGGAGGGGTGGATGAATGGTATGGGTTCACGGTGGCGTTGGAGATGAAAATAATCGATAAGTTTCAGCCGTCTATGAAATTGGTGTAAGTCCCTTTGAAGTTCCTCCCGGTCGAGGTGTTTGGGTTGTGGAATGAAGGTTAAACCTTTTTGTAAAAGTGTCAACTGGGGTGTGGAGGGGGTGAAGAGGGTGGCAAGATTGAGGATGTTGTTGGGGGAGTTCCAGCCCAGGTCCAGGGTAGTTGGTGTAGTGCATATGTCAGAAGATATGGCCGGTTTAGGTTTATGTGTTACTGTAAATCCAATTGTGCAAGCCAGTTATTGAAAATGTTTTTGGCGGTGGTTGGTGTCCAATGGATGTTATCTTTTTCAGTGATGAAAGTGTCGTGTGGGATTTCTGTCAGGATAGGGAAGTGTGTGGCCATGGTGTTGTTGATTAATTTCAGATTACTTTTTTGGGT
This sequence comes from Chelon labrosus, assembly GCF_963514085.1. Lineage (NCBI taxonomy): Eukaryota > Metazoa > Chordata > Actinopteri > Mugiliformes > Mugilidae > Chelon > Chelon labrosus. Next base: position 30,652,980 of record NC_140359.1, read on the forward strand.
GGGTGTGAGATGGGGTGAGAAGTTTATGATGGGGAAGTAGATGTCTGCATTAGGAAAGGTGGTGTTGGCTAGACGGAAGAGAGTTTTGAGTTGTTTTATTGATGTTTGTTTGGGGTCCTGATCTTTATTGTTGATTCCAATGGAGAGGATTACGATTTTGACTTGTGGTTGTGGGTTGGTTTTTTCTAAAATTTTGAGGAAATGGTAGCTGTTTGCTCCAGGGTAACTGTCTAGTTGTATGTCAGAATGGGTATGTCCGGGTATGCGATTTATGTTGGAGTCTCCGAGGATTAGGATGGGTTTTCTGGGTCTGAAGAACCAGTCCTGGATCTTGCGGGAGGGGCGTGCAACATGGTAATTTGGTCGGTAAATGGTTGAAGTTCTGTGTTTGAGATGAGTGTTGATGTGGGGGTTGGGCATTGTGTGGTTGAGTCTGGCAAGTGTGGGGGAGTCTGAGGTAGGTGAGTTGGGGGGCCGGGAGAGAGATGCAGAGGTGGATAGTGATGAGGGGGTAGGGCAGGTATGGGAGGGGGAATCAGAGTGGGATGGGGAAGGGTGGGGGGAAGGGGAAGGTTGGGTTGGTGGGGAAGCAAGGGGAGAAGAAGTTAGGGTGGGTTTGGGTAAGGGGGGGAGGGAGGGAGGAGTGGGGACAGGTGGTGTCAGGGCAGACGAGATGGATTCAGTAGACAGCACAGTGCTCACAGGCTGAGATGGAACGGAGGGCTCAGAGAGAGGTTTTGTGAGGTTATGGTTAACCTTAATAGACCCTTTCATCATTTTAGCCCGGGGTTGGGTCTTTATGCCTGTTGGGAGCATGTGCTGTTCTGTTTCGTCTGCCCGGCCGTCGTTGACATCCACCTGTGGGGAGGAGGGGAGGATGTGGTCGGGGATGAAAACGGAAACGTTGGATTGGGTGCTGAGTGTAATAGTCTGAAGTGTCTCTGTATATGGGGGTGGATAACTGAGGTTGTGGATTTGGGCCTTGACTCGAGAAGTTTTAGTCAGGGGGAGGATGGGGGAAATAGGAGTAGGGGGGGTCGAGGAGTGTGAGGTGGCTACAGTTGAGGGTCCCCAGGTTACTTTTTTGAGGGGGGTGGAGGTTATGGGGGCTGGGGGTGTTTTTTCGGGAATGGATGTATCTGTGTCTGTAGGTTTCTTGAGGGGGGGAGGGGGACGGATGGGGCCTCTACGGATAGTAGGTAGGTAGATAGGGTAGGATAATGGGGAGGGTTTGAGTATGGGTGAGGTTTGTGTGTTAGCAGATTTTTGTTTGGGTTCAGTGGGTGTAGTGGATTGTCGATGTTTGAGTTCTTCCACGAGGGAAGTGCGGGGGCCTAGGTATAGTGATAGTGCAGCGGGGGTGGCAGGTTTGGGTAGCGGGGGGAACTGCTCTTCTGGTATGGTGGGGAGGGTGGTGGTAGTAGAAGGTCTGGGCGGTTGGTCTATGTGTGTAGTAGTTAAGGTGGAGGGAGTGTTTTGGATGGGTTGGATCTGTAAAATCTGTTGTAGTTTTGTGAGTGTTTCTGTTTTGAGCCTGTTACCATAACGTTTTCTGGCCCAACCGGTGGCTATTTGTAATGCTATGGGATTGTGAGTGGATGTTTGTGTGTTAGCTATGGTTGTGGAGTAATGTTCCTGTAGAATGGTGATGGTTTTAAGCATCCATTCAGTGGTGTTTGCTTCTATTTTATTGCGAGTTTCAGGTGTGGGAGTGGATGGTTTTATGAAGTCTGTAAGTCTGTGTACTTGTCTAGTCATGCCAGGGGGAAATGAGCCGGTGTTGAGAGCAGAGTCCATGATGTGTTTGTGGTGGATGGCTTGTATCAGTTTGAAGTATTGTTTGCTGAGTTGTCTGGTTTCCGGGTCTGGGGGTTCTGTCAAGATGGGTGTATGTGTGTTGATTGTACGGGAAGGATTATAAGATCTGGGAGTGTGGAGGTTGAGCGACATGAGAGGTTGTGGTGTGGTGGAATGTATAGAGGTAGATGTGTGTGGATGTGTGGAGGAGGAGCCATTTTGAGGCCCACTCCTTTGTGTAGACAGGGGGCGAAAGTAGTTGTACATTTTTTTCTAAAAAAAAGGGTGGAAAAATGGGGGAAAAAATGGAGGGCTTTTACCTTGGGTCGCGGTGGGTATTTCAGTTCTGTGGAGGTGGTGGGGTGTAGCTGTACAGATAGTAGTCCGGGCAGGTGTCCAATGGGCTGGGTTGGTTCTTGTAGGCTGGTTTGGAGTAGAGGCTGGAGTGTGGTAGGCCGAAGTGTGGTAGGCCGAAGTGTGGTAGGCCTAGGCAGCGGTGGTTGATTCAGTTCTGTAGATGGAAATGGTGTGTGTGCTGTAGATCCGTTTAATTGTCCAGATGGGTCTCTGTTGAGTGGAGTTGATTCTTGGTGGGCCGGTGAGGAGTTGAGGCAGGAATAATCCAGGTCCAGGCGGGTGAGCAGGTGGCAGTGGCTGGTGAAAGTTTGTTAGGGAGTATGCTAACAGACTAAAAACAAGGGAGGTTAGGTAGCACTTAATGGGGAGGTGAAAATGAAGAAGGAAAAAGGGTTTTTGGTTTTTATACTGAGGGGAAAAAAAAAAAAAAAAAGGAGGGAGTTTTAAGTTAAAAAGAGTCTTTGTAAAAATGAGGGTATCTGCTAAAAGGGGCTAGGAAAGCCCTCCACTTAAAAGAAAAAACAATATAACAATTTAAAGTAAAAAGAACTATTTATTTAAGAAAAAGTTGTTAAAAATATAAAATAAAGAAAAAAGAAAAACCTCAATAAAAGAGGTAAAATAAATAAGGATTTAATAATAAAAAGTCTTACACAAGGAGTGGGGGTCCCGACGTTTCGCAATGGTGATTGCTTCCTCAGGGGATGTTCAAGAATGGCTCCTCGTGTCATTATAAAGGGTGGATGGAGGGAGGTGAGTGCCTCCCTCAAGGTGTGTGTGTGTGTGTGATTGGGGGAGAGGGGTGGGTGTGGTGTGTGTTTTGGAGGGAAAGTTTGTGTCAGTGTCTGATTGGAGGATTTTGGAGGGAAAAGGTAGGGGAGGTGTGGTGAAGGGGATGTAGAAGGAAGGTTAAGTGAGAGTGGTATTTGGTGGTGGGGTGTAAGGTGGATAGCTCACACGGTTGGGCCGAGGTTCCAAAGGCAGAAGGTGGAGGGTTCAAGACCCAGGACAGCGAAGGCCGGGTGTGTTTTTTTGTTGAATTGAGTGATTGGAAGTGGTAGTGATTTAGATATTAAGAGACTGAGAGAAAGAAAGAGGTACAATACAGTGGCACTGGCTGGGTTAGGGGTTGGGGTTATGGGTTATGGGTTATGGGTTTTGGGTTAAAGTTAATTTGCACGGGCCTAAAGTATTGTAGAAAGAAAAAGTGGTGAGAAAAGGAGAAGAATGGGGACTCAAGGACAA
>NC_140359.1:30658878-30663878 GCF_963514085.1 Chelon labrosus
TTTCCCATTCTGCCATGAAAATATTGGCGTATGCTGGGGCGAATTTTTTGCCCATCGCTGTGCCTTTAATTTGTAGGAAAAAATTGCCGTTGAATTCGAAATCGTTGCGGGTCAAATTAATTTCCAATAATTGTAGGAGTTCTTTTTCAGGTCTTTTGGGGTCCGGATATTTATTAAAAATGTTTTTTACCGTTTGGATTCCCTCTCGAATATCAATATTAGTATATAGGCTATCAATGTCGGCTGTGAATAAGAAAGAATTAAAAGGGACAGAAAGTTGTTTTATTTTGTCTACAAAGTCATAGGTATCTTTAATGTAGCTCTGGTGCTTCATGGAGAGAGGATTAAGATAAAAGTCAAGAAATTCTGCTGTATAATAAGTCTCACTGTTACAGTCGGATACAATCGGTCTACCAGGAGGAATTTCAAAAGGTCTGCTCCATTTTGCAGGCTCCTTATGGATTTTAGGCAGCATATAGAAACGCCTGGGTCTCGGTTCCTGTAAGCCAAGAAGGTAAGTTTTTTGTTTGGCATTAATAAATTTTTTAATATATAAATTTTGTACAATTTTTTCAACCATGGGGATAGTTTCTAAATAGATGGGTTTGTCCAATGGGGTGTAATAATTGGTGTCTAAAAGCTGCCTGTTTCCCTCCCAAATGTACTGGTCCCTGTCCATTAGCACAACTGCACTGCCCTTGTCAGCCGGTTTAATGACGATAAATTTGTTATTTTGTAAGGATTTTAGGGCCCCAATCTCGGCTTTAGTTAAATTAGGCTTAGGTCTGCTGATTTTAAATTTGGTATCAAAGTGCTGTGTATCATTCTGGATAATATTATTAATTTGGGCAGGCAGTTGTGCCATTGGAGGGGACCAAGTGGACTTGGGGGTAAAAGGTGGGGGGTCAGAGTCACCCTTCCCATCAAAAAAGGCTGCAATTTTTAGCTTCCTGTGATACTGCTGTAGGTCAAATCTTGTGCTGTAAGTTAAATTCTTATTGCTGCCTTTAGTTGGAATAAATGTTAAACCCTTGTTTAGAAGAGAGATTTGGGAAGATGATAGTGTGAGAGATTTACTCAAATTAATAACAGTTTTGTCCCCCTCCTGAGAACACAGGTTCACGGGGGCCACTAGTTTAATTGCTGGCTCCAATGGTGCAGCAGCCGAGCAGCTGTGGCGTGTGTCCAGTGGACTCCATCCCTCTCTGTAGAGAACTGGCTCCTAGGGAGCTCCGGGATGGACTGGTAATTGTTCTTGATATATTTGTTCAGTGCATGCAAACGCAATTGTTCCTGCTGGGGGAGACCCCTGGAAAAGTTAATCAGAGGCACCCAAATTTCTGCCCGTGGAAAAGTGTTTTTGGTTTCCCTCATGAGTCTTTGTAGATCCTTAATAGAGGTTTGGGCCGTTTGGGATCTATTATTAAGGCCAAGTGATAGGAGAACTTTCTCAACTTTATTGTTTTTCTCCAATTTGGCCAGGACACCCTGCATATGCCTGAAAGCGGCTCCTGGAAAGCTGTCGACCTGCAGGTCAGATCCGCTGAAAGGTGGGAGTCTAGCAGTATTGGAGTCACCCAGAATTAACCACTTTTCTCTCACTGCCAGGCTCCAATTTTTTATTTTGTAGGTGGTGTTAATGTGCCTGGTAGGCCTGCGTGTGGGTGTGGGGCCAGGTGAGTTGTGGGTGTGTGTCTCATCCCCGCTGTGTTTCTGAAAATCAATTGGTGGTTGAAAAATGTTTTTTCGCAGGGAGGACGTGATGGTACCTGGTGTGCTGGCGTTTACCTGGGCGTTCAAGCAGGGGCTTTCAGCTCCCTGTACGGACAGGGCACAGGGGGAGTCCCGGCTGGAGGTCAAGGATGCTGGAGATGGCAGCGATGAGGTTGGTGTTTCCAGGGGCCCGGGTCCAGGTGGAGATGTTGGAAGTGGACTAGAGGTAAGTAGGTGGGGGTGGGGGTGAGGGCCCATCTCGGGTGTTTGTTGCTCCTCGTGTAGAGTGGCGGTGAGTGGTGCAGGGGACGTGGGTTTCAGCATCGCTGGTCCGATGGGGATGATGCTGCGACGTGGTCTCTGCTCTCTAGGTGCTGTGGCCTGGATCCCGGAGGTTGTAGGCGGCGTGGGGGGCACCTGGTCCGGATCGTCTGGCTGCGGGGAGGCAGACCAGTCTCCTCTCTGGTCCTGCTTGAAGTCCATCATCTGCGTCGTCTGTGTCTCCATCGTGCGGACGGCTCTCGCAGGAGGAGTGGAGTAGCGGAGGAGAGGAGGAGGAGGAGGAGGAGAAGGAGGAGGAGGCAGCAGAAAGGGAGGCGTGGAGGCCTGTAAGAGGGAGGAGGCCGGTCTCTGGTGTACCTGGGCTGTAACGGTGCGTTGCTCCCTCCGAGGCACAGGTGGAGCCGGAGGCGTTGATGGAGCGGCCTCGGTTAGTGGTATGGTTTCTCTTACGACCGGTGCAGCAGGAGGAGGTGGGACCGGAGGCCTCAGGTCAGCCTGTCTGGCGATCAGGAGGGCCTCTGCCTGCTGGACCGTCTCAGGGAGGAGGCGTCTCCCCAGGTTGCGTCTGGCCCAGTTTGCTGCGACCTGGAAGGGCTCTGTCCAGTCTGGGTCACGTAAGGTCAGTAAGTTGTCACACTCCTGTTCTATGGTCTCTGTGTGGTGGTCCTTGAGAATGATCAGAGTGGTCACAGCCCAGTTTTTGGCGTTGCCAGTTATTAAGTCTGTAGTCCTCTCCGTCGGTGATGCTGGTTTTATTAATGTGGTCAGAGTCTGAGTCATCTTCTCTATAGTAACCGGGGGTCTGTCACCAGAGACGTTTTGGAGGTGGTGCATGGCCTTGATTAGTCTGTGGATAATACGCACCTTGGTAGTAAAGTCCGGGTCAGTCGAGTCTGTAGTCGGTGGTCCATCCTGGACCGTGGCCGTGGTGCGGGGTCCGTCCCGTGGAGCGGTCATTCGGCGGTGGTCCGTTGTGGAGGAGGAGCGCCACCACTGCCCCCTGGTGGCCTCTCTGGTGTCAGGGCGTCGACTGTACTGTAGGCGACCGTTATAATAGGAGCGGCTGTCATACTGTAAGCGCTGTGTGTTGTTAAAGCGCCGGCTCGATGTCGGGGGCCGATTGTTACGGTACGGGTCTGGGAGTCTGTACTGTTGCCCCCGGCCGCCATCTTGTCTAAGGCGGGGGAGGGGGGAGATCGCGTCTCGTCGTGGTGATCTACGGGTAACTTGTGCGTAAGAACGCTTATATGTATTATTATGGGGGATACGGTTGGACGGGATGCCATGTCTGGTGGGTGACGGGGAGCTGTCGTACCTGGCGCGCCTTCGTCGGTTGCCGTACCAGACCGTGGTCCAGTCCGTGTCCCTCCGGTTGTAAGACATCCCGGGGGGGTCGTCTCGTTGTCGGGATGGAAAAACAATGAAAAAACGACCCTTCCAGGTTCGGAATTCCAGCAGATGTCTTTATTATTGACAAAGTACAAAAAGTACAAAGAAGCGCAACGTTTCGGTCCGAAATGGACCTTCTTCAGGCGCAGAACTTTAATTTTTAAATGTGGAGTAAGGGCAATGGCGTTCGTCTTCATTAGCGGTCAAGTGCAAAAGGGAGGAGGGGCGGAGCGGGAGGCCGGATCTGCTCCGCGAGAGGTCAGAGATCGCGTCTCGCGTCAGGTCACCCTTGGCAGGCCGTCCGCTGGGCGGACTTTTAGGATCAATCAATTTCAATAAATTATGAATTTATATTAATTAAATAACTATTATTTTTTATCGTGTGGCTCAGTTTTGTAGTGTTTTTAACTTTTAATCATGAATTGAATTAATTAATTATATTTATCGATCGTGTTTTAGGTGTTGTACCGACGCCCCCTATGGGTCCAGTCAGTGATCTGCATTATTTAAATTATTTATTCCTTTTTAACACCGAAGAGTAACTATTATTAATTATTTATTAAATCATGTATTTTTAAGCCATAAATTATTCTTGTAATTGTTTTTTATGAAATATAATAATTGTTATTTAAGGTAAGTCTGTATTAGCTTATCCAATTGGTCTCTTATTTTTTCTTTCTTTGTTTAGATCCAATTGCAGGGCATTGTCGGTCACTCAAGTCCACACTTCAACTCCTGATTCCGCCAATTGAGGTGGTTAGGAAAATTTTGTTCCTCCCTCGACTCCGCTTGCCATTACCCGAAACAGTACAGACATTTGTAAGAACTTATAACATCAGTATAACACTCAATCAATGTAACATCCTCATCCTAACAGGAACCAATTAACCTTCTCGTGTTCTTCTTTTCAGGTTTCATCATCCTAATCCAAACTGTGCTGGGATGTCCAGCTGAATCCAAAGCATCCATCATCCGAATACAACAATCAAACAGGTGGGTCACAGGTAAGGTATCCCAAACAGGTAAGTATTGTATCTTATTGTGTAACACATTCTACTCATGGTAAAATCATAACCACTGTGTGCTGGGTTGTCCAGCTGAATCTTAGGCGTCCATCGTGGAAGGACCAGAATCTGACAGGTAAGTAAACCGGTAAGATGTCCCAAACAGGTAAGTATTATCTCCTATTATGCATTGTTTTCTGTTTCATGTCAAAACCATCACATTGAGTGTCCATTAAGGACTGAAAGAGCGTGTATTTCATAAATTTATGTCATTTAACTTTCCAGAGATTCTCCTTGGCCTTCACAAACCTCCTGAGAGTGGGAAAGGAAAAGAGAAAAAAAAGGGGGGGGGGGGGGGGGGGGGGGGAAGAGAAGGGAGAGTGACCAGAGGTGTGAGGGAGAGGCACGGGCTGGGTTAGGCTGAAGGGGTTTTGGAGCATCGTCCTCGAAGAGGACGATGCTCAAAGGCACAGTCCTTCATCCCTCGTCCAGTCTGGGGGGGTAGAGTTAAAAGAAGGGGATAGAGGGAGGTCAGGAGGTCACGTGGCAGGTTCATGGGCCTTATTATTAGTGCCAGGGGTCCAAATTGGTTGAGTTTAGGGCCGGGGGGTC
>NC_140359.1:30668878-30676378 GCF_963514085.1 Chelon labrosus
CCTACCCTTCCTCGAACTGTCTTAAGTTTTTTGTTATGCTCCTTACGGCTTTACTTTGCTTTTCTTAGCTTTTTCATTTGCTTTCCTTAGCTTTAAGTTTTTCTCTTTGCTTCCCTTAGCTTTAAGTTTTTCTGTTTAAGTTTTTACTTTCTTTCTTTAAGTTCTTCAGAGGTTAGGGTTAGGGTAACGGGTTTGGGGCTAGGGACTAGGACTAAAAATTGGGGTTAAGGAGGGGGAGGGCTTGGCCACTAGGGCTCTAAAAATTAGACCAGGCCAGCCCAAACCAGAGGAGGCACAGGCTGGTTAGGTTGAGGGTAAAGCCCATCCACCCCTTGGGGGACGGGAAGTGCACGGTCCATCACTCTGGCTGAAACTGACCCGGCCCTAAGTGTCCACCACCCGAAGGTGGCGGGGGTTCCAAAAATTTGGCATCTTGCCATCATCAGCATTGGCGCAACGTCTCGGCCTGACATGGCCTTCCTCAGGCGCGCTGACGCACGATGCGGATGTCTGACCGACTTGGCCTAGACTATCCCCGGCCCTTGGCTGCTCTCTCTACCACAACCTTTCCCTTCAACAGCCTCTGTCAACTAACCCTCCCTTCCTACCCTTCCTCGAACTGTCTTAAGTTTTTTGTTATGCTCCTTACGGCTTTACTTTGCTTTTCTTAGCTTTTTCATTTGCTTTCCTTAGCTTTAAGTTTTTCTCTTTGCTTCCCTTAGCTTTAAGTTTTTCTGTTTAAGTTTTTACTTTCTTTCTTTAAGTTCTTCAGAGGTTAGGGTTAGGGTAACGGGTTTGGGGCTAGGGACTAGGACTAAAAATTGGGGTTAAGGAGGGGGAGGGCTTGGCCACTAGGGCTCTAAAAATTAGACCAGGCCAGCCCAAACCAGAGGAGGCACAGGCTGGTTAGGTTGAGGGTAAAGCCCATCCACCCCTTGGGGGACGGGAAGTGCACGGTCCATCACTCTGGCTGAAACTGACCCGGCCCTAAGTGTCCACCACCCGAAGGTGGCGGGGGTTCCAAAAATTTGGCATCTTGCCATCATCAGCATTGGCGCAACGTCTCGGCCTGACATGGCCTTCCTCAGGCGCGCTGACGCACGATGCGGATGTCTGACCGACTTGGCCTAGACTATCCCCGGCCCTTGGCTGCTCTCTCTACCACAACCTTTCCCTTCAACAGCCTCTGTCAACTAACCCTCCCTTCCTACCCTTCCTCGAACTGTCTTAAGTTTTTTGTTATGCTCCTTACGGCTTTACTTTGCTTTTCTTAGCTTTTTCATTTGCTTTCCTTAGCTTTAAGTTTTTCTCTTTGCTTCCCTTAGCTTTAAGTTTTTCTGTTTAAGTTTTTACTTTCTTTCTTTAAGTTCTTCAGAGGTTAGGGTTAGGGTAACGGGTTTGGGGCTAGGGACTAGGACTAAAAATTGGGGTTAAGGAGGGGGAGGGCTTGGCCACTAGGGCTCTAAAAATTAGACCAGGCCAGCCCAAACCAGAGGAGGCACAGGCTGGTTAGGTTGAGGGTAAAGCCCATCCACCCCTTGGGGGACGGGAAGTGCACGGTCCATCACTCTGGCTGAAACTGACCCGGCCCTAAGTGTCCACCACCCGAAGGTGGCGGGGGTTCCAAAAATTTGGCATCTTGCCATCATCAGCATTGGCGCAACGTCTCGGCCTGACATGGCCTTCCTCAGGCGCGCTGACGCACGATGCGGATGTCTGACCGACTTGGCCTAGACTATCCCCGGCCCTTGGCTGCTCTCTCTACCACAACCTTTCCCTTCAACAGCCTCTGTCAACTAACCCTCCCTTCCTACCCTTCCTCGAACTGTCTTAAGTTTTTTGTTATGCTCCTTACGGCTTTACTTTGCTTTTCTTAGCTTTTTCATTTGCTTTCCTTAGCTTTAAGTTTTTCTCTTTGCTTCCCTTAGCTTTAAGTTTTTCTGTTTAAGTTTTTACTTTCTTTCTTTAAGTTCTTCAGAGGTTAGGGTTAGGGTAACGGGTTTGGGGCTAGGGACTAGGACTAAAAATTGGGGTTAAGGAGGGGGAGGGCTTGGCCACTAGGGCTCTAAAAATTAGACCAGGCCAGCCCAAACCAGAGGAGGCACAGGCTGGTTAGGTTGAGGGTAAAGCCCATCCACCCCTTGGGGGACGGGAAGTGCACGGTCCATCACTCTGGCTGAAACTGACCCGGCCCTAAGTGTCCACCACCCGAAGGTGGCGGGGGTTCCAAAAATTTGGCATCTTGCCATCATCAGCATTGGCGCAACGTCTCGGCCTGACATGGCCTTCCTCAGGCGCGCTGACGCACGATGCGGATGTCTGACCGACTTGGCCTAGACTATCCCCGGCCCTTGGCTGCTCTCTCTACCACAACCTTTCCCTTCAACAGCCTCTGTCAACTAACCCTCCCTTCCTACCCTTCCTCGAACTGTCTTAAGTTTTTTGTTATGCTCCTTACGGCTTTACTTTGCTTTTCTTAGCTTTTTCATTTGCTTTCCTTAGCTTTAAGTTTTTCTCTTTGCTTCCCTTAGCTTTAAGTTTTTCTGTTTAAGTTTTTACTTTCTTTCTTTAAGTTCTTCAGAGGTTAGGGTTAGGGTAACGGGTTTGGGGCTAGGGACTAGGACTAAAAATTGGGGTTAAGGAGGGGGAGGGCTTGGCCACTAGGGCTCTAAAAATTAGACCAGGCCAGCCCAAACCAGAGGAGGCACAGGCTGGTTAGGTTGAGGGTAAAGCCCATCCACCCCTTGGGGGACGGGAAGTGCACGGTCCATCACTCTGGCTGAAACTGACCCGGCCCTAAGTGTCCACCACCCGAAGGTGGCGGGGGTTCCAAAAATTTGGCATCTTGCCATCATCAGCATTGGCGCAACGTCTCGGCCTGACATGGCCTTCCTCAGGCGCGCTGACGCACGATGCGGATGTCTGACCGACTTGGCCTAGACTATCCCCGGCCCTTGGCTGCTCTCTCTACCACAACCTTTCCCTTCAACAGCCTCTGTCAACTAACCCTCCCTTCCTACCCTTCCTCGAACTGTCTTAAGTTTTTTGTTATGCTCCTTACGGCTTTACTTTGCTTTTCTTAGCTTTTTCATTTGCTTTCCTTAGCTTTAAGTTTTTCTCTTTGCTTCCCTTAGCTTTAAGTTTTTCTGTTTAAGTTTTTACTTTCTTTCTTTAAGTTCTTCAGAGGTTAGGGTTAGGGTAACGGGTTTGGGGCTAGGGACTAGGACTAAAAATTGGGGTTAAGGAGGGGGAGGGCTTGGCCACTAGGGCTCTAAAAATTAGACCAGGCCAGCCCAAACCAGAGGAGGCACAGGCTGGTTAGGTTGAGGGTAAAGCCCATCCACCCCTTGGGGGACGGGAAGTGCACGGTCCATCACTCTGGCTGAAACTGACCCGGCCCTAAGTGTCCACCACCCGAAGGTGGCGGGGGTTCCAAAAATTTGGCATCTTGCCATCATCAGCATTGGCGCAACGTCTCGGCCTGACATGGCCTTCCTCAGGCGCGCTGACGCACGATGCGGATGTCTGACCGACTTGGCCTAGACTATCCCCGGCCCTTGGCTGCTCTCTCTACCACAACCTTTCCCTTCAACAGCCTCTGTCAACTAACCCTCCCTTCCTACCCTTCCTCGAACTGTCTTAAGTTTTTTGTTATGCTCCTTACGGCTTTACTTTGCTTTTCTTAGCTTTTTCATTTGCTTTCCTTAGCTTTAAGTTTTTCTCTTTGCTTCCCTTAGCTTTAAGTTTTTCTGTTTAAGTTTTTACTTTCTTTCTTTAAGTTCTTCAGAGGTTAGGGTTAGGGTAACGGGTTTGGGGCTAGGGACTAGGACTAAAAATTGGGGTTAAGGAGGGGGAGGGCTTGGCCACTAGGGCTCTAAAAATTAGACCAGGCCAGCCCAAACCAGAGGAGGCACAGGCTGGTTAGGTTGAGGGTAAAGCCCATCCACCCCTTGGGGGACGGGAAGTGCACGGTCCATCACTCTGGCTGAAACTGACCCGGCCCTAAGTGTCCACCACCCGAAGGTGGCGGGGGTTCCAAAAATTTGGCATCTTGCCATCATCAGCATTGGCGCAACGTCTCGGCCTGACATGGCCTTCCTCAGGCGCGCTGACGCACGATGCGGATGTCTGACCGACTTGGCCTAGACTATCCCCGGCCCTTGGCTGCTCTCTCTACCACAACCTTTCCCTTCAACAGCCTCTGTCAACTAACCCTCCCTTCCTACCCTTCCTCGAACTGTCTTAAGTTTTTTGTTATGCTCCTTACGGCTTTACTTTGCTTTTCTTAGCTTTTTCATTTGCTTTCCTTAGCTTTAAGTTTTTCTCTTTGCTTCCCTTAGCTTTAAGTTTTTCTGTTTAAGTTTTTACTTTCTTTCTTTAAGTTCTTCAGAGGTTAGGGTTAGGGTAACGGGTTTGGGGCTAGGGACTAGGACTAAAAATTGGGGTTAAGGAGGGGGAGGGCTTGGCCACTAGGGCTCTAAAAATTAGACCAGGCCAGCCCAAACCAGAGGAGGCACAGGCTGGTTAGGTTGAGGGTAAAGCCCATCCACCCCTTGGGGGACGGGAAGTGCACGGTCCATCACTCTGGCTGAAACTGACCCGGCCCTAAGTGTCCACCACCCGAAGGTGGCGGGGGTTCCAAAAATTTGGCATCTTGCCATCATCAGCATTGGCGCAACGTCTCGGCCTGACATGGCCTTCCTCAGGCGCGCTGACGCACGATGCGGATGTCTGACCGACTTGGCCTAGACTATCCCCGGCCCTTGGCTGCTCTCTCTACCACAACCTTTCCCTTCAACAGCCTCTGTCAACTAACCCTCCCTTCCTACCCTTCCTCGAACTGTCTTAAGTTTTTTGTTATGCTCCTTACGGCTTTACTTTGCTTTTCTTAGCTTTTTCATTTGCTTTCCTTAGCTTTAAGTTTTTCTCTTTGCTTCCCTTAGCTTTAAGTTTTTCTGTTTAAGTTTTTACTTTCTTTCTTTAAGTTCTTCAGAGGTTAGGGTTAGGGTAACGGGTTTGGGGCTAGGGACTAGGACTAAAAATTGGGGTTAAGGAGGGGGAGGGCTTGGCCACTAGGGCTCTAAAAATTAGACCAGGCCAGCCCAAACCAGAGGAGGCACAGGCTGGTTAGGTTGAGGGTAAAGCCCATCCACCCCTTGGGGGACGGGAAGTGCACGGTCCATCACTCTGGCTGAAACTGACCCGGCCCTAAGTGTCCACCACCCGAAGGTGGCGGGGGTTCCAAAAATTTGGCATCTTGCCATCATCAGCATTGGCGCAACGTCTCGGCCTGACATGGCCTTCCTCAGGCGCGCTGACGCACGATGCGGATGTCTGACCGACTTGGCCTAGACTATCCCCGGCCCTTGGCTGCTCTCTCTACCACAACCTTTCCCTTCAACAGCCTCTGTCAACTAACCCTCCCTTCCTACCCTTCCTCGAACTGTCTTAAGTTTTTTGTTATGCTCCTTACGGCTTTACTTTGCTTTTCTTAGCTTTTTCATTTGCTTTCCTTAGCTTTAAGTTTTTCTCTTTGCTTCCCTTAGCTTTAAGTTTTTCTGTTTAAGTTTTTACTTTCTTTCTTTAAGTTCTTCAGAGGTTAGGGTTAGGGTAACGGGTTTGGGGCTAGGGACTAGGACTAAAAATTGGGGTTAAGGAGGGGGAGGGCTTGGCCACTAGGGCTCTAAAAATTAGACCAGGCCAGCCCAAACCAGAGGAGGCACAGGCTGGTTAGGTTGAGGGTAAAGCCCATCCACCCCTTGGGGGACGGGAAGTGCACGGTCCATCACTCTGGCTGAAACTGACCCGGCCCTAAGTGTCCACCACCCGAAGGTGGCGGGGGTTCCAAAAATTTGGCATCTTGCCATCATCAGCATTGGCGCAACGTCTCGGCCTGACATGGCCTTCCTCAGGCGCGCTGACGCACGATGCGGATGTCTGACCGACTTGGCCTAGACTATCCCCGGCCCTTGGCTGCTCTCTCTACCACAACCTTTCCCTTCAACAGCCTCTGTCAACTAACCCTCCCTTCCTACCCTTCCTCGAACTGTCTTAAGTTTTTTGTTATGCTCCTTACGGCTTTACTTTGCTTTTCTTAGCTTTTTCATTTGCTTTCCTTAGCTTTAAGTTTTTCTCTTTGCTTCCCTTAGCTTTAAGTTTTTCTGTTTAAGTTTTTACTTTCTTTCTTTAAGTTCTTCAGAGGTTAGGGTTAGGGTAACGGGTTTGGGGCTAGGGACTAGGACTAAAAATTGGGGTTAAGGAGGGGGAGGGCTTGGCCACTAGGGCTCTAAAAATTAGACCAGGCCAGCCCAAACCAGAGGAGGCACAGGCTGGTTAGGTTGAGGGTAAAGCCCATCCACCCCTTGGGGGACGGGAAGTGCACGGTCCATCACTCTGGCTGAAACTGACCCGGCCCTAAGTGTCCACCACCCGAAGGTGGCGGGGGTTCCAAAAATTTGGCATCTTGCCATCATCAGCATTGGCGCAACGTCTCGGCCTGACATGGCCTTCCTCAGGCGCGCTGACGCACGATGCGGATGTCTGACCGACTTGGCCTAGACTATCCCCGGCCCTTGGCTGCTCTCTCTACCACAACCTTTCCCTTCAACAGCCTCTGTCAACTAACCCTCCCTTCCTACCCTTCCTCGAACTGTCTTAAGTTTTTTGTTATGCTCCTTACGGCTTTACTTTGCTTTTCTTAGCTTTTTCATTTGCTTTCCTTAGCTTTAAGTTTTTCTCTTTGCTTCCCTTAGCTTTAAGTTTTTCTGTTTAAGTTTTTACTTTCTTTCTTTAAGTTCTTCAGAGGTTAGGGTTAGGGTAACGGGTTTGGGGCTAGGGACTAGGACTAAAAATTGGGGTTAAGGAGGGGGAGGGCTTGGCCACTAGGGCTCTAAAAATTAGACCAGGCCAGCCCAAACCAGAGGAGGCACAGGCTGGTTAGGTTGAGGGTAAAGCCCATCCACCCCTTGGGGGACGGGAAGTGCACGGTCCATCACTCTGGCTGAAACTGACCCGGCCCTAAGTGTCCACCACCCGAAGGTGGCGGGGGTTCCAAAAATTTGGCATCTTGCCATCATCAGCATTGGCGCAACGTCTCGGCCTGACATGGCCTTCCTCAGGCGCGCTGACGCACGATGCGGATGTCTGACCGACTTGGCCTAGACTATCCCCGGCCCTTGGCTGCTCTCTCTACCACAACCTTTCCCTTCAACAGCCTCTGTCAACTAACCCTCCCTTCCTACCCTTCCTCGAACTGTCTTAAGTTTTTTGTTATGCTCCTTACGGCTTTACTTTGCTTTTCTTAGCTTTTTCATTTGCTTTCCTTAGCTTTAAGTTTTTCTCTTTGCTTCCCTTAGCTTTAAGTTTTTCTGTTTAAGTTTTTACTTTCTTTCTTTAAGTTCTTCAGAGGTTAGGGTTAGGGTAACGGGTTTGGGGCTAGGGACTAGGACTAAAAATTGGGGTTAAGGAGGGGGAGGGCTTGGCCACTAGGGCTCTAAAAAT
>NC_140360.1:0-48760 GCF_963514085.1 Chelon labrosus
CTTCATGTTTATTTGTTTGGTAGCTTTCACCACCTTGATCTAAAAACTGTTTCAGTCAAACGTCAGATAATGAATGAATCAGCGTCTACTTCAGGGACCGTTGGTTATTTGTCCACCGTCTACTTCAGGGACCGTTGGTTATTTGTCCACCGTCTACTTCAGGGACCGTTGGTTATTTGTCCACCGTCTACTTCAGGGACCGTTGGTTATTTGTCCTGTGTCTACTTCAGGGACCGTTGGTTATTTGTCCACCGTCTACTTCAGGGACCGTTGGTTATTTGTCCACCGTCTACTTCAGGGACCGTTGGTTATTTGTCCACCGTCTACTTCAGGGACCTTTGGTTATTTGTCCTGTGTCTACTTCAGGGACCGTTGGTTATTTGTCCACCGTCTACTTCAGGGACCGTTGGTTATTTGTCCACCGTCTACTTCAGGGACCGTTGGTTATTTGTCCACCGTCTACTTCAGGGACCGTTGGTTATTTGTCCTGTGTCTACTTCAGGGACATTTGGTTATTTGTCCTGTGTCTACTTCAGGGACCGTTGGTTATTTGTCCTGTGTCTACTTCAGGGACCGTTGGTTATTTGTCCACCGTCTACTTCAGGGACATTTGGTTATTTGTCCTGTGTCTACTTCAGGGACCGTTGGTTATTTGTCCACCGTCTACTTCAGGGACCGTTGGTTATTTGTCCACCGTCTACTTCAGGGACCGTTGGTTATTTGTCCACCGTCTACTTCAGGGACCGTTGGTTATTTGTCCTGTGTCTACTTCAGGGACATTTGGTTATTTGTCCTGTGTCTACTTCAGGGACATTTGGTAATTTGTCCTGTGTCTACTTCAGGGACCATTGGTTATTTGTCCATCGTCTACTTCAGGGACATTTGGTTATTTGTCCTGTGTCTACTTCAGGGACCGTTGGTTATTTGTCCTGTGTCTACTTCAGGGACCTTTGGTTATTTGTCCTGTGTCTACTTCAGGGACCGTTGGTTATTTGTCCTGTGTCTACTTCAGGGACCGTTGGTTATTTGTCCACCGTCTACTTCAGGGACCTTTGGTTATTTGTCCTGTGTCTACTTCAGGGACCGTTGGTTATTTGTCCTGTGTCTACTTCAGGGACCGTTGGTTATTTGTCCACCGTCTACTTCAGGGACCGTTGGTTATTTGTCCACCGTCTACTTCAGGGACCTTTGGTTATTTGTCCTGTGTCTACTTCAGGGACCGTTGGTTATTTGTCCACCGTCTACTTCAGGGACCGTTGGTTATTTGTCCACCGTCTACTTCAGGGACCGTTGGTTATTTGTCCACCGTCTACTTCAGGGACCGTTGGTTATTTGTCCACCGTCTACTTCAGGGACCTTTGGTTATTTGTCCTGTGTCTACTTCAGGGACCGTTGGTTATTTGTCCACCGTCTACTTCAGGGACCGTTGGTTATTTGTCCACCGTCTACTTCAGGGACCGTTGGTTATTTGTCCACCGTCTACTTCAGGGACCGTTGGTTATTTGTCCTGTGTCTACTTCAGGGACATTTGGTTATTTGTCCTGTGTCTACTTCAGGGACCGTTGGTTATTTGTCCTGTGTCTACTTCAGGGACCGTTGGTTATTTGTCCACCGTCTACTTCAGGGACATTTGGTTATTTGTCCTGTGTCTACTTCAGGGACCGTTGGTTATTTGTCCACCGTCTACTTCAGGGACCGTTGGTTATTTGTCCACCGTCTACTTCAGGGACCGTTGGTTATTTGTCCACCGTCTACTTCAGGGACCGTTGGTTATTTGTCCTGTGTCTACTTCAGGGACCATTGGTTATTTGTCCTGTGTCTACTTCAGGGACATTTGGTAATTTGTCCTGTGTCTACTTCAGGGACCATTGGTTATTTGTCCATCGTCTACTTCAGGGACATTTGGTTATTTGTCCTGTGTCTACTTCAGGGACCGTTGGTTATTTGTCCTGTGTCTACTTCAGGGACATTTGGTTATTTGTCCTGTGTCTACTTCAGGGACATTTGGTTATTTGTCCATCGTCTACTTCAGGGACCATTGGTTATTTGTCCATCGTCTACTTCAGGGACATTTGGTTATTTGTCCTGTGTCTACTTCAGGGACCGTTGGTTATTTGTCCTGTGTCTACTTCAGGGACATTTGGTTATTTGTCCTGTGTCTACTTCAGGGACCATTGGTTATTTGTCCATTGTCTACTTCAGGGACCATTGGTTATTTGTCCATTGTCTACTTCAGGGACATTTGGTTATTTGTCCACCGTCTACTTCAGGGACCATTGGTTATTTGTCCTGTGTCTACTTCAGGGACCATTGGTTATTTGTCCACCATCTACTTCAGGGACCGTTGGTTATTTGTCCACCGTCTACTTCAGGGACATTTGTAGATTACGTAACAAATAAATTCTGTCCCCAGAGACAAAGAACTCGATCTTATCTGGTTTCCAGTGTTGATGCTAAGCTACGCTAACAGACATCTCACAGGTACTGAACAACACGCACACATTTCTATCTTTGTGAGGACCTTCCATTGACGTAATGCATTCCCAGAAAAAATGTCCCCACAACACAATAAAAACAAGAAGACACACATCGCAGCCGTCTCCAGAGACCTTCTGTATCCTGTGACATATGGTCCTGTTGCCTTTGGTTACCGTCTTCTGTTACCATGGTGACAGAGACCAAATGTTCCTCTCTGGCTGCCCACACACTCACGTTGGTGTTGCTGTCTTTGTGAGGACCGTCACTGCCCGGAGGTCCTCACACACACACACACACACACACACACACACACTGATCCCCGTTCAATAACATCAATAATCAAACTTGAACAGACACACACACACACACACACACACACACATAGTGGAAGATGAACAGCATCAGCATCGTTCTGTATCCTATCAGGTTACCGTGACGACGCTGCAGCATCATGATGAATCTAAGAATTAAAACATGCGACACACATGTAAACCCTCTCTCTCTCTCTCTCTCTCTCTCTCGTCCTTACCTGGGCGGTGTGGATCAGAGCGGTGCTGAGCAGCAGGAGGCCGAGAGACGCCATGCTACAGAACAAACACACACTGACACACACAGAGGAGACACTCCTGATAACAGCCAGGGGGGGGAGGGGGGAGGAGGGGGAGGAGCCATGACTCAGGACCAGAGGGAGGAGCTCAGGGATGGGAGGCAAAGAGGGAAGAGCAGCAGAGCAGAGGAAGGATTCTCATGTTGCTAGTATACATACATATCACCAGTGTACCTAATGAAGTGGCCGGTGGCCGGTGTACCTAATGAAGTGGCCGGTGGCTGGTGTACCTGATGAAGTGGCCGGTGGCTGGTGTACCTGATGAAGTGGCCGGTGGCTGGTGTACCTAATGAAGTGGCTGGTGTACCTAATGAAGTGGCCGGTGTACCTAATGAAGTGGCCGGTGTACCTAATGAAGTGGCCGGTGGCCGGTGTACCTAATGAAGTGGCCGGTGGCTGGTGTACCTAATGAAGTGGCCGGTGTACCTAATGAAGTGGCCGGTGGCTGGTGTACCTAATGAAGTGGCCGGTGTACCTAATGAAGTGGCCGGCAGTCATAAACAGACTCAGACTGAGACAATTTGTCGTTTATTGAAACTTTCCACTGAATTAACACAGCAGGGGGGAGGTGGGGGTGGGGTGTCTCCATAGCAACAAGTCACACACACATCATCATCATCGTTATCACTGTCAACACTGTCGCCATGGTTACTGATGCTGAGTAGAATATCGTCACACCGGAGGTTTACGTCACAGAGGAGGAAGAGGAAAGTCACGAAGAAGAACGACGAGAAGAACGACACAGTGAGGAGGAGGAGGAGGAGGAAGAGGAAGAGGAGGAGGAGGAGGAGGAGGAGGAGGAAGAGGAGGAGGAGGAGGAGGAGGAGAGGGAGGAAGAGGAGGAGGAAGAGGAGGAGGAGACAAAAGAAATGTCTTAAACATTGAGAGAAACAGAAGAAAAATAAAGTCGGGGTAAAGAATGACAGAGCAGGAGGAATAAAACAGAGAGGAGAGGAAGAGGAAGTATGGACAGGTAATGAGCACACACACCTGTACAGGAAACAGGAAGTAGAATCACACTGATCATCAGTTACTGAACAACATGAGCAGAAAACACGTCACCATGCAGAGGAAGATACCGACGCTAGAAACAGCTTCACTGTCCAAAATACAACCCCAGAAGAAGAACAGGAAGAGGAAGAGAACCAGGAAGAGGAAGAGAACCAGGAAGAGGAAGAGAACCAGGAAGAGGAAGAAGCATCACATCTTATTTTCTTTGTGTTTTTTCAGACCCAGAATGTTCCAGAAAGACGTCTGATTGGCTGGGAGCTGGGGGGACGAATGAAAACCAACACTCAGAAGATGTTCGCTGACAGAAACGTCCGTCCTTCGATTTAGAGTCAAACTCAACGTCGTCCTCAGCTCATGAGACAGGAAGTGGTCGGACATCTTTGATAGAGGAAGTCGTTCCTCTGACTTCTATTTAGTTCTTTAAGTTTGTGTGTGCACACAGGAGACGTTAGCTACGTTAGCAAACACCCGCTAAGTCAGATAAAGTTAGCTACGTTAGCAAACACCCGCTAAGTCAGATAAAGTTAGCTACGTTAGCAAACACCAGCTAAGTCAGATAAAGTTAGCTACGTTAGCAAACACCAGCTAAGTCAGATAAAGTTAGCTACGTTAGCAAACACCAGCTAAGTCAGATAAAGTTAGCTACGTTAGCAAACACCCGCTAAGTCAGATAAAGTTAGCTACGTTAGCAAACATTAGCCAAATCAGCTAAGAGATGTCTTAACTGTGTTAAGGAAATTAAACAGTTTTTGTGAAATGTGTTCAACGCGTTAGCATATTGAATGTGCTAGCATTGATTAGCTTCAGTGACCTGTTGTCTGTTTGTTTTTGGTGGTTTTACTTTTATGTGGCTGGAAGTGAAGCTTCAGAAAACCAGAAAAGTTTGACAGTGATTGAGGACGTTTCTGTAGCAGGAACGTATCAGACACACAAACACAGCAAACGCTAACGACCAGGAGCCATTTTGGATTCAGTTTCCTCCATGAAGCTGAAGTCCAGACTGGATTCACCGCGTCCAGAGTGACATCACTTCCCGCGTTGATGTTTACATGCAGCAAGACAAACATCCGACGCCTGAGGAGACGCTAGCATCAGACACGTTAGCATCAGACATGTTAGCACTGGACACGATAGCATCGGACACATCGCTTTAACCTGGTTTCATTCTGGATCAGATTCGTGCCGGTATGAACCCAGTCTGAACCGCTTCATGATTTGCAGCTGTCAACATGGTTTGTTGACGTGGAAGGCGGGGCATATATGAGGGGGCGGGGCCAAGTCATTGTGTTGAATAGAGGAAACAGTTCAGTCTATATAATATATCTGTACAACACAAACATACATTCTCTCCACAGATGACGTTCAGAAGAAGAATCGATGTCGTCGCTGGTTCAGACGGTTTCTATCGTCGGCGTCGCTGTTTTGTTCAAGTTGTGGATTCGTTATTTAGAACTTTTTATCATTTACACATTGATTCATTATATTGAACATCTAAACCCTCCCCCTCCCTCACCCATCCCTCCCCACCCGTTAGCTTTGCAGACAGACAGGAGTGTTGCATTGTGGGTAGGTTGCAGGCGACCCACTGTTGTTCACTCCGACGTTTCCTGTGAAGGAAAGACAAGTCGACAAGAACGAAAACTACATGAAAAATACAATTTTTTTATTCAGAATTATTATTTAAATGCAAAGTTTGATTGAATTCTTGGGTTGTTTAAACGTAGTCCTGATTCCTGCAGCTTGGATTATTAGACTAAACACCAAATACCTGAGGAATCCACAGCTGAACTATTTAAAGCTTTAAGAGTTAGGAGCCAGTAGAGTCTAACAACACATCAGTTACATGTGTCCTGAACTAAAGCCTGGCCAGGTGGATGTTAATGTGAGGTCTGAACCAGGTCTGAACCAGGTCTGAACCAGGTCTGAACCAGGTCTGATCCTCCATGGACTCACCTGCTTCCCGTCAGCTCACATCTGATTGGAGAAGGAGGTGGGCGCCCCCTGCTGGCCGTAGCCCTGACCGTACTCCGCCTCCTGAGAAAACATGACAACAACTACTCATGACGGCCTCAACCCACCATCACTCATTCACCTGAAAAACATCTGAGCTCAGTCTGCTAACACTAGCATAGTCAGCTAACACTAGCTCAGCCTGCTAACACTAGCTCAACCTGCTAACACTAGCACAGTCAGCTAACACTAGCTCAGCCTGCTAACACTAGCTCAACCTGCTAACACTAGCACAGTCAGCTAACACTAGCATAGTCAGCTAACACTAGCATAGCCAGCTAACACTAGCTCAGCCTGCTAACACTAGCTCAACCTGCTAACACTAGCACAGTCAGCTAACACTAGCTCAGCCTGCTAACACTAGCATAGTCAGCTAACACTAGCATAGTCAACTAACACTAGCATAGCCAGCAAACACTAGCTCAGCCTGCTAACACTAGCTCAACCTGCTAACACTAGCATAGTCAGCTAACACTAGCATAGTCAGCTAACACTAGCATAGCCAGCTAACACTAGCTCAGTCAGCTAACACTAGCTCAGCCTGCTAACACTAGCATAATGTTAATAGTTTTGATTTCACTGACCTTTGATGATTTAATGTTTTCTCTAAAACTATTTATCAGTTCGTCAAGAAAAGAACAATCAAATAAAATCATGCTGGGCTACTTCTGCTTCATGGATGAGACCTGGAATCAAAGTTTAAATGAAACCAGCCAATCACAGGCTGCGAGCTCACCTGGTTGTATCCCTGCTGGTTGTAGTCGGGCTGGTAGCCTCCCTGGTTGCTGGCGTAGGGGTCCTGTTCGTACGCCCCCTGCTGGCCGTAGGCCTCGGGTGCAGCTGGCTTCTCCTGAGGAGGCGGAGCACGCATGAAGGGAGCGATGATGCCCGTCTCCTTGAAGACGAACCAGAGGTTTCCCACCCACAGGACCAGGTTGATGAACCCAAAAGCCTGGAGGAAACAAAGCTCATTATTTATTATCTTTGATTCTGAGCCAGAGTAAAAACAGCTGGAATCCTCAGTGAGCTAGCTAGCTAGCTAGCTACGTTAGCTCTGTGTGGAGTTAGCATTTACAAAGTGTGAATCCATGATGATGGAGGAGACACGGCGGCCATCTTGGTTCCACAGTCTCTGTTCCAGAGGTGACTCACATTTACTAATTACATTTAGCTGCATGGTCAACATCAACATGTCACCAGCCCAGGCTCCGCCCCTCCGTCAGAGTCGGCCATCTTTATAAACCGTCTCTGCTTCAGACGACCTTTCCTCTCGTGTTTGTGTCTCTATGGAGCTGCAAGGATTCTCACCACAGAGGTGTTGAGTCCAGACATCACCGGGCTGTGGACTTCACGGCAGCTGTTGGACTCGTCCTCACAGGCGGGGATCAGCTTGATGGCTTCGTCCGAGTCGGTCGCCATCTTCACGTCGGACAGACCTTTGGCCCAAGCCGCTGAACTCACCAGCCACATGAAGGCGAACACGGCGGTCACCCCCAGGTCCTGAAACACAACACGGAGCGTGAGCGGCGTTTCCCAGAATGCAGTGGGAGCTGTCAGGAGGTGGGACTTACGATCAGCGGGCCCTTGTTGTTCTCCTTGTACTTGTCGAAGAAGAAGATGTAGATGCTGAGAGCCGCCGTCGAGTAGAGGAAGGCGAAGACTCCGATGGTGACGAAGAACTCGGCCGAGGAAGAGTAGTCTCCAACCAGGAAGCAGCGGTCCGTGGACCCGTCCTTACAGGTGGGGGCGTTGAAGTACTCCTGGTGGAGTCTGGAGGAGAAACACAGCGGGTCAAAAACTACACAGAAATATTCATCCTTAAACAGAACGACAGGAAAACTAATGTCAGAACTACAATAATTAACAGGGTTACTAATAATAGTTTAGTTTCATTCTACTGTAGATGTGTTTTCTAGAGGACTCTTGATATCTTCATGTTACATCAAATGTCAGATGAAATAAATATTCTGCTGAGAAGATAAATGTTGTTAAATGTTCTCTAACAGCCTGAATTCACCATGAATCAGTCAGCGTCCACCGATAGAATAACCAACTTCTGTCAGCATGCAATTAAAACTAGCATGCTACTGCTAACATTAGCATGTAGCATGTTAGCAGGATGTTTGTGCTCTGACCTGAACGGATACTCAAACTCCACCTCTATCCTCAGGTCGCTGTACGTCCGGTTCTTACACTCCACCGATAACATGAACATCCCAGAATAACTGCCACAGGTGGAGAAGGCAAAGATGGCGAAGAACTGGAGGAGGAAGAGGAGGGAGAGGAGGGAGAGGAAGAGGAGGAGGGAGAGGAGGAAGAGGAGGAAGAGGAGGAAGAGGAGGAAACTCAATGAGCTGCTGGAAGTGTCTCTGATGTTAACTTGGATCATCTTTGTAACCCTGAATCAGATCAGACAGGAATCAAACCTTTAACCTGATCAGTCGGTAAAAGCTTCACAGCTAATGAACAACAACATGATCTGATAATAAACAGGTTAGCTGTTAGCTGTTAGCCTCCTGTTAGCTGTTATCCTCCTGTTAGCTGTTAGCTGTTAGCCTCCTGTTAGCTGTTAGCTGTTATCCTCCTGTTAGCTGTTAGCCTCCTGTTAGCTGTTATCCTCCTGTTAGCTGTTAGCCTCCTGTTAGCTGTTATCCTCCTGTTAGCTGTTAGCCTCCTGTTAGCTATTATCTGTTATCCTCCTGTTAGCTGTTAGCTGTTATCCTCCTGTTAGCTGTTATCCTCCTGTTAGCTGTTAGCCTCCTGTTAGCTGTTATCTGTTATCCTCCTGTTAGCTGTTAGCCTCCTGTTAGCTGTTATCCTCCTGTTAGCTGTTATCTGTTATCCTCCTGTTAGCTGTTAGCTGTTATCCTCCTGTTAGCTGTTAGCTAGCTCTCTGAACATCTAATAAACACAAGACTTTATCCATGAAGATGAAAAAGAAACACCTGTGTCTCACCTGTCCATCCACCTGGTCTTAATATAAATGTGTCTCCACCTGGTCTCACCTGGTCTCACCTGTCCTTCTACCTGGTCTCACCTGGTCTCACCTGTCCATCCACCTGGTCTTAATCTAAATGTGTCTCCACATGTGTCCCCAGCCAGCACTTGAGATCTGATCTCAGTTTGTGTGTCTGTAAATCAGCAGCGCCATCATGTGGTCAGTAGAATATTGTAGCAGCTGCTGTCTCTAATGGATCTCTACCTACCGCTGGATCAGAACCATCAACAGCTGCTTGGTGACTCCTCATCTCCACCTCCTCATATCACTCTGAGATCAGATCTGACTTCACACCTGGACGTTAATGTGAACAGGTGTTCTGCAGCCAGGGGGCGCTGCTACGAGAGGAAATGTAGCAGCGCCCCCTGGCTGAGAGGACGGGAACTAAACTACCAGGAGCTTCTTCTTCTTCTTCTTCTGTGGTTGTTCATGTTGTTGTTGTGTCTGATGAACTCACCCACTGTAGGACCTTGATGAAGCCCAGAGGAAGTTTGAGGATCCTGAACTGACCCTGGGCCACCAGCTGCAACACACACACACACACACACACACACACACACACAGTTAGGATGATTGACAGCTGTTCTGATCATTGTTGTGATCCTCATGGGATCAGTCAGGATCATGTGGGAGAGTATTCCAACAAACAAACCGATCAATGACGCGCCTCAGATTACAGACCAGAGTCCATTCAATAATCAGACCATTTAACAGACACTACAGCCCACTACATTATATTATATTATATTATATTATATAGTAGAAAATACAATTCTTTTTATAACATATTGATAAATTTGACTTTTTATTATTACTGAAAAAGAAAATTAAATAAAATGATAATATTATATTGATCAATAATAATAATAAATGCTTGTGTCTCTGAGGATTATTTTAATGATGATTAAACGTGTGAATGAATCAGATCAGAATAATGTGAAGTTTGTAAAAGTTTAGATCTGAAGACTTTTATATTTTAGTTTTATTAACTGAAATAAATCAGCTGATTATTAAATTCATCACCAGATAAACTAACAGTTTAACTGCAGGGCTCCATCTTATAGCTGAGGATGAGGAGGAGGAGGAAGAGGAGGAAGAGGAGAGAATCTAAAAACAGAGCAGGTTAGACGCAACAACAACAGCACAGGGACGCCTCCTCCTCCTCCTCCTCCTCCTCCTCCTCCTGCTCCGTCTGCCATTTTACAACCACACACACACAAACACACACACACACACACACACACACACACACACACACACACACATCTTCATCATCATCATAAAGGAGATCATCTCCGTCTGGTTCGGTTCTGATCATCGCCTCTCCTCCTCCTCCTCCTCCTCCTCTTCCTCCCGTCTCCGGATGATGCGGCTCCGTGTCGGGCCGCATCATCCGGAGACGCATCAACGGGCTCCGAACAGAACCCTGGCCCGCTCGGGCCGGCCCGGACCACGACACGAATCCCCCCCGAACCCGGAGGAAGAACCGAACCAGGGGGGATGAAGAAATGGAGAGAGATGAAAGAAAGATGCTGAGAACTGGTACCTGATTTACGACGTCCATCCTGCCGCCTGACGAGAGGAGAGGAAATGGAGAGGAAGGGAGGAGGGGGAGGAGAGAGAGGGGAGGAGAGAGAGGACAGGAGGGGGGAGGGATGAGAAAAGAAGGGGGAGGGAGGGGGAGGAAGGGGGAGGATGCTGTGTCCAATTAATTTATCATTTAACATCTGAGAATTAAAAAAAAGAAGGTAAAAACATTCTAATGAAACATGTTGAAGATGATGATGATGATGATGAAGATGATGATGATGATGATGATGAAGGTTTACAGTGTGGTCTGGTTTTTCACCAGCAGGTGGAAGCAGAGCTCAGAGAAATAACCTGAACGAGAACTGTTAGAAGAACATGAGTCATAAAGGATCTACAGATATATAGATCTATATATCTGTAGATCTATATATGTGTAGATCTATATATGTGTTGATCTATAGATCTGTAGATCTATATATATGTGTAGATCTATATAGATCTATATATGTGTAGATCTATATAGATCTATATATGTGTAGATCTATATAGATCTATGTATGTGTAGATCTCTACACATATATAGATCTATATATGTGTAGATCTCATGTGTAGATCTATATATGTGTAGATCTATATAGATCTATATATGTGTAGATCTATATAGATCTATATATGTGTTGATCTATATAGATCTATATATGTGTAGATCTATATAGATCTATATATGTGTAGATCTATATAGATCTATATATGTGTTGATCTATAGATCTATATGTAACCCGGTTAAAAAATATGAGATAATAAGTTATGCTCATTGAAATCAATTATTCAAAGCATATAAAAAAGTGCTATTAAAAAAGGTTGGAATTAATTATTCAAAGTTATGATAGAATGTTAAAAACAGTTTAAAAAGTATTAGATGTTTATTGTTTCATTTCAGGGTCAATGTATTTCTAGAAACCAGCATTTATGGGGTTAATATCAATCAGCTGGATCGTCAGGTCTCAGGTGTTTCAGGACGGACAGAGAGAAGAGTGATACGGAGGTATTCTGTATTATTTTGTTTAGTAGAAGTACACTAAGTATTATTTTGTTTAGTAGAAGTACACTAAGTATTATTTTGTTTAGCAGAAGTACACTAAGTATTATTTTGTTTAGCAGAAGTACACTAAGTATTATTTTGTTTAGCAGAAGTACACTAAGTATTATTTTGTTTAGCAGAAGTACACTAAGTATTATTTTGTTTAGTAGAAGTACACTAAGTATTATTTTGTTTAGTAGAAGTACACTAAGTATTATTTTGTTTAGTAGAAGTAGGCCTACACTAACCAGTGTGTAACTTGTATCTTATGATTGTTTACACAGTGACAGTGACGAGCTGCATGTTGAGAAACGGGAGGAAGTTCTACACGGAGTGTCGGACTGTTTAGTTGTAGCTACCGCTAATGCTAATGCTAATGCTAACGCTTAGCTACCTTGGAGTAAAAGCTCGAGTCAGTTCATGAGTAGTGGACAGACACCTTCTGGATAAAAGTTTGACTCCCTTGGATGAACTGTTTGAGGGATTATCTGCTGTTATCGACCGGAAAGACAGAGCTGGAGTAACCAGGACAGAGACAGAGTAACCAGGACAGAGACAGAGTAACCAGGACAGAGAGAGAGTAACCAGGACAGAGTAACCTGGACAGAGACAGAGTAACCAGGACAGAGTAACCAGGACAGAGACAGAGTAACCAGGACAGAGTAACCAGGACAGAGACAGAGTAACCAGGACAGAGACAGAGTAACCAGGACAGAGCCGGAGTAACCAGGACAGAGTAACCAGGACAGAGTAACCAGGACAGAGTAACCTGGACAGAGACAGAGTAACCAGGACAGAGTCAAAGTAACCAGGACAGAGACAGAGTAACCAGGACAGAGTAACCAGGACAGAGCCGGAGTAACCAGGACAGAGTAACCAGGACAGAGTAACCTGGACAGAGTAACCAGGACAGAGTAACCAGGACAGAGCCGGAGTAACCAGGACAGAGTAACCAGGACAGAGTAACCAGGACAGAGTAACCTGGACAGAGACAGAGTAACCAGGACAGAGTCAAAGTAACCAGGACAGAGACAGAGTAACCAGGACAGAGTAACCAGGACAGAGCCGGAGTAACCAGGACAGAGTAACCAGGACAGAGTAACCAGGACAGAGTAACCAGGACAGAGTAACCTGGACAGAGTAACCAGGACAGAGACAGAGTAACCAGGACAGAGTAACCAGGACAGAGTAACCTGGACAGAGCTGGAGTAACCAGGACAGAGTAACCAGGACAGAGACAGAGTAACCAGGACAGAGTAACCAGGACAGAGACAGAGTAACCAGGACAGAGTAACCAGGACAGAGTAACCTGGACAGAGCTGGAGTAACCAGGACAGAGTAACCTGGACAGAGCTGGAGTAACCAGGACAGAGTAACCAGGACAGAGTAACCAGGACAGAGACAGAGTAACCTGGACAGAGTAACCTGGACAGAGTAACCTGGACAGAGACAGAGTAACCAGGACAGAGTAACCTGGACAGAGCTGGAGTAACCAGGACAGAGTAACCAGGACAGAGTAACCAGGACAGAGACAGAGTAACCTGGACAGAGTAACCTGGACAGAGTAACCTGGACAGAGACAGAGTAACCAGGACAGAGTAACCAGGACAGAGACAGAGTAACCAGGACAGAGTAACCAGGACAGAGACGGAGTAACCAGGACAGAGTAACCAGGACAGAGCCGGAGTAACCAGGACAGAGTAACCAGGACAGAGTAACCTGGACAGAGACAGAGTAACCAGGACAGAGTAACCAGGACAGAGACAGAGTAACCAGGACAGAGTAACCAGGACAGAGCCGGAGTAACCAGGACAGAGTAACCAGGACAGAGTAACCTGGACAGAGACAGAGTAACCAGGACAGAGTAACCAGGACAGAGACAGAGTAACCAGGACAGAGTAACCAGGACAGAGCCGGAGTAACCAGGACAGAGTAACCAGGACAGAGTAACCAGGACAGAGTAACCAGGACAGAGCTGGAGTAACCAGGACAGAGTAACCAGGACAGAGACAGAGTAACCAGGACAGAGTAACCAGGACAGAGCCGGAGTAACCAGGACAGAGTAACCAGGACAGAGACAGAGTAACCAGGACAGAGTAACCAGGACAGAGCCGGAGTAACCAGGACAGAGACAGAGTAACCAGGACAGAGTAACCAGGACAGAGTAACCTGGACAGAGCTGGAGTAACCAGGACAGAGTAACCAGGACAGAGCCGGAGTAACCAGGACAGAGTAACCAGGACAGAGTAACCAGGACAGAGTAACCAGGACAGAGACAGAGTAACCAGTACAGAGTAACCAGGACAGAGACAGAGTAACCAGGACAGAGTAACCAGGACAGAGCTGGAGTAACCAGGACAGAGTAACCAGGACAGAGTAACCTGGACAGAGACAGAGTAACCAGGACAGAGTAACCTGGACAGAGTAACCAGGACAGAGCTGGAGTAACCAGGACAGAGTAACCAGGACAGAGACAGAGTAACCAGGACAGAGTAACCAGGACAGAGTAACCAGGACAGAGCTGGAGTAACCAGGACAGAGTAACCAGGACAGAGTAACCTGGACAGAGACAGAGTAACCAGGACAGAGTAACCTGGACAGAGTAACCAGGACAGAGCTGGAGTAACCAGGACAGAGTAACCAGGACAGAGTAACCAGGACAGAGCTGGAGTAACCAGGACAGAGTAACCAGGACAGAGTAACCAGGACAGAGACAGAGTAACCAGGACAGAGTGACCAGGACAGAGCTGGAGTAACCAGGACAGAGTAACCAGGACAGAGTAACCAGGACAGAGACAGAGTAACCAGGACAGAGTAACCAGGACAGAGTAACCAGGACAGAGACAGAGTAACCAGGACAGAGTGACCAGGACAGAGCTGGAGTAACCAGGACAGAGTAACCAGGACAGAGTGACCAGGACAGAGACAGAGTAACCAGGACAGAGTAACCAGGACAGAGACAGAGTAAGCAGGACAGAGCTGGAGTAACCAGGACAGAGTAACCTGGACAGAGTAACCAGGACAGAGCTGGAGTAACCAGGACAGAGTAACCAGGACAGAGTGACCAGGACAGAGACAGAGTAACCAGGACAGAGTAACCAGGACAGAGACAGAGTAACCAGGACAGAGTAACCAGGACAGAGCTGGAGTAACCAGGACAGAGTAACCAGGACAGAGACAGAGTAACCAGGACAGAGTAACCAGGACAGAGACAGAGTAACCAGGACAGAGTAACCAGGACAGAGTAACCAGGACAGAGTAACCTGGACAGAGTAACCAGGACAGAGTAACCAGGACAGAGCTGGAGTAACCAGGACAGAGTAACCAGGACAGAGTGACCAGGACAGAGACAGAGTAACCAGGACAGAGTAACCAGGACAGAGACAGAGTAACCAGGACAGAGTAACCAGGACAGAGACAGAGTAACCAGGACAGAGTAACCAGGACTGATCTGATGCTGAGCCTGCACCTGTGACTGTTGGAGGACAGACGGGACAGGACCGTTGACTCAGGTACCTTCCGTTTTATTTTGCTGGCTGACGAGTGAAGTGGTCATTATGTTTTGGGCCACACTGAACACCAGCACGGCATCAGGCTGCTACGCTACATTTAGTTTAGAATAGTTTTAGTTGCTGGCTTTAATAGACGGCGCATTAAGGTGTGTGGGCCACTAATTAAGTTCAAGTGACAAGGAGTTTGGTAAACTGAACTTTTCTGAGTTAAACCAGTTGAAGTGTTTGTATTGTTGTTTATATGTGGTACAACAATGAGAGTATGTCCTTAAAAGAGGGATAATCCATTTACAGTATTCTCCTAAAAGAAAAAGGACATTTTATTTTGAAGGTTTAAAAGGAACATTTATATTTTTATTGCATTTTCTTATTTTTGTTACAAATAATCAGTTCATTCAGTAAATAACTGAGAACTATTTTTCTAAAATCCTGTGTTGTGTTATTTTATTACTTACCTGGAAAAGGTGGAAGTAGTTTATTCAAAGGGAACATTTACAGACATCCTCATCAAAACTTTAACTTAAGAAAGGTGATTAAATAGGTTGGTTCAAAATATTTCATGTGTGAAATCCAAGATAATATTTAAAACTGAGTTAATCAGGATTAAAACATTAGTTAAAAGAACCCAAAAGCCCTGCCCTCATCAACATGGCTACTGAGGGGAGCGCTACTTATAGATCTATATATACATAGATCTACACATATCTAGATCTACACATATCTAGATCTACGTATCTATAGATCTATGTGTACATCTACAGATCATGATCATAATAACGGTGTCATAGTGTTTCACTGAGGGATGATAAATGAGTCCAGCAGCAGTTTGTCTTGTGTCTTTATTTGAGGTAAATCAGGTTTCCATCAGGTTTTGGGAGAAATGAATAAAAGCCCTTAAACTCAACCCTGGAGAGAAAAATCTAAAGACGACAAAAACACAAACACACGGACGAAAGAACCCAAGAAAAACCCAGAGAATAAAAAATAAAAAACAAACACTAAGATTCTTCTGATTCAGAAAAAACAAAAGAGTCAAAAACGTCTTTTCAGGTCTGACGTCCACAAAACACGAGAAATAAACCTGAGTCTCCACAGAGCGACAGTCTGCTTCATCCGTTTATTACATGTTTAATTATCTACAGAAGCTCATTTCAGACGAGGGTTTGTAAAGTGTCAAAGAAATCAAACATATTTGAAATGAATCATGTCTCAGTAAATGAATTTATTCACGGTGAGTTCAGCGTCTCTCAGTTCTTTGGTTTCATTTCAATAAAATTAATTCACTTACAGACGCTTTAAAAACAAACAGCAGCAGCAGTATAGCATTAGCCAACTAGCTAACAGTGTAGCTGGGATCTGTTAGCATCATTAGTGTCAGACAGCTTTAAGGGTTTTATGTAGTTTTCTCTTTTTTCACTGTTGTGTAGCTAGGCTAGGCTAGCTGTATTGTTGAATTATCACCATAAACATCACAACACAAACACGAGCTAACTGCTGAGTTAGCGGCTGTTTATTTTATGTTTAGCTAGCTCGCTGTATGTGCTAAAGGCTGAGGATACGGTGGAGGTTAAGGGCCAATGCTAATGTTTGTTTAGAAAGTAACTGTAACAGTATCTGAGCTCACTGCTATTCTAAGCTAACAGCCTGAAAATACTACAGTAAGCTACTGTAGTATTATCAGGCTGTTAGCATTAGTTTAGCATAGCATTTGGTCAAAATACTGTTGCTGTGGTGTTTGATGTGGTGAGGTTCTGCTAATGCTAATGCTAACATGTCTCAAATCAAGCTAACATTACAGAATTAGCTCTTGTATAGAGTAGCGTTTAGCTAACTCTCTGTCTGAATTGAAAACTTTGTGTTATGTAGTGTTTTGGTCGCTGCTGCTAATGCTAAGCTAATACTGCAGTCACTGCTGGTTCTGTTGGTCAGTGTCAAATAAAACTAGAAACTTGGAGCCGTTGGAAGAAAATTCTTAAAATGAAATTTTGAAGAAACTGCAACTAAATATTTCCTGGTCAGAAATAAATAAACTTTCACATGTTCAAACTGAAATTCAAATATTAATGTTGAAGTTTGAATTTCACAAAAAAAAATTGCTGAAATTCAAACTTTAAATATAATTAATTACTTTCATTCGTTCAGATTCATATTTACAGCAGCTGCTTAAATTAATTAAATACACATTATAAGATGACAGCAGCACAGATGCATTGTGGGTAGAGTGTGACCAGTGTCGCTCTGTGGGGTCAGATATTTCTTCTTCCTGTTTTTATTTTTCTCATCCCTTCTTCAACCGTTAGAATTTGTCTTTGATTCATTTTCTCGTCTTCATCCTTTCTTCCTGATAACATCCTGCGCTCAGTCCTTCCTCTTCCTGTCAGTGGACATCCAATCATCTGTTGCTCAGAGGCCACGCCCCCTCCAGCCTCTCTCCCTCCTGATTGGTCCAGAGCCTCAGAACGACGTCACGCAGGTCATCTCGTCGGCCAGCTCGTCCTCGTCTCGGCCCGTCCTGATTGGCTCCTCGTCGCTGTAGAGGGCGGCGGGGTCGGCGTTGCTGAGGAAGGCGTGGCTTCCTGAGCCGAGCAGGTCGCTGGCGGCCGACTCCATCTCGTCCACCGTCATGTGACACGCGTCGGCGATCTCCCGCTTCGCAAACGCCACGAACTTCGGATCTCTGGCGTAAAGGCCGAGACCCTCTGAGATCAGAACCTGAAATGAGACGGGAAGCAGTGATTGGTCAGTAACTTAGACAGGAGGGGGCGTGGCCACTGAGCATCAGTTATTGACCAATCAGTGATGAATGTGTCCTTACCGCCTCCACCAGACTGTCAGCTGACCCTCTCTTCTCTGTGAACTGGGCTCCGAGCTGGGAGGGAACTCTGAGGGTGGTGTACGCTCGGTAGGGGGGCGGAGCTACAACACAGTCACGTGACACGTTCAGGCCAATCAGGAGAGTCTCTATGGTAACATGATGTCATGAGGAGTTATTGTACCTGATGTCCCTGCGGAGCCACCGTACCAGGCCGGTCTGGGAGCTGCACCCGTCACACTGACCCCTGAGAGCACACAACACACTTCACTACTTCCTGTTTCACAATAAAAGCTTTTAATCTGAAAAGTCTTCTCACCTCTTCCTGCACCTCCCTTCTTACCCTCACCACCGGCACCTCCTCCTGCCCAGGGAGGACTGCCCTCCTCCTCCACCAGGATGAGAGGAGCATACAGGAGGCGACCACGGCGAGGACACGGGTTGGCCCAGGACGCCGAGGAGGCGGCGGAGGAGAGGCGGGACTCGTAACTACTGAACGTCTGCTGAGGAGGAGGAAGAGGAAGAGGAAGAGGAGGAGGAGGAGGAGGAGGAGGAGGAGGTGGCAGAGGAGAAAGAAGAGGTATGAGTGTGTTACCTGTGCATGTTTGTGTGTGTTACCTGTGCGTGTTGGTGTGTTTTACCTGTGCGTGTTGGTGTGTGTTACCTGTGTGTTTGTGTGTGTTACCTGTGTGTTACCTGTGTGTGTTTGTGTGTGTTAGCTGTGTGTGTTTGTGTGTGTTAGCTGTGTGTGTTTGTGTGTGTTACCTGTGTGTGTGTTACCTGTGTGTGTTTGTGTGTTACCTGTGTGTGTGTTACCTGTGTGTGTTTGTGTTTTACCTGTGTGTGTGTTACCTGTGTGTGTGTTACCTGTGTGTGTTTGTGTGTGTTACCTGTGCATGTTTGTGTGTGTTACCTGTGTGTGTGTGTGTGTGTTACCTGTGTGTGTGTGTGTGTGTGTGTGTGTGTTACCTGTGCATGTTTGTGTGTGTTACCTGTGTGTGTGTGTGTGTTACCTGTGTGTGTTACCTGTGTGTGTGTTGCGTGTGTGTGTGTGTTACCTGTGTGTGTTTGTGTGTGTTACCTGTGCATGTTTGTGTGTGTTACCTGTGCATGTTTGT
The DNA here is from genome assembly GCF_963514085.1 of Chelon labrosus. Lineage (NCBI taxonomy): Eukaryota > Metazoa > Chordata > Actinopteri > Mugiliformes > Mugilidae > Chelon > Chelon labrosus. Next base: position 19,158 of record NC_140360.1, read on the forward strand.
GTGTGTTACCTGTGTGTGTGTGTTACCTGTGTGTGTGTGCGGCGTGGGGGGGAGGTAGGATGGTACGTTCCAGGTATGGGGAGGTCGTCGCTGCTTCCTTGTCTCCTCAGACACTGGATGTTAAACGATGGTTTACGACCTGGTGAACAAAACCAACGCACCTTCTCAGTGACGTGATGTCAGGTGGGGCAGAGGATTATGGGACGTGTGGTTACCTGTGGGCGTTGCCGGGAGGAGGCGTCTCCGAGTGGTCCTCCGACCGTCGCTGTAGCCGTTACCATAGCTACTGTTGTAGGGGGCGTGGCCGTTGTAGTGGTCTCTGTAGAGAGGAGGCTCGTCAGGATAATGTCTGCAGACACAGAGGTTGGAACGTTACAGGTTGGAACGTTAGAGGTTAGAACGTTGGAACATTAGAACGTTAGATGTTAGAACGTCAGAGGTTAGAACGTCAGAGGTTAGACGTTAGAACATTAGATGTTAGAACGTCAGACGTCAGAGGTTAGAACGTCAGAGGTTAGACGTTAGAACATTAGATGTTAGAACGTCAGAGGTTAGAACGTTGGAACATTAGAACGTTAGATGTTAGAACGTCAGAGGTTAGAACGTCAGAGGTTAGACGTTAGAACATTAGATGTTAGAACGTCAGACGTCAGAGGTTAGAACGTCAGAGGTTAGACGTTAGAACATTAGATGTTAGAACGTTAGATGTTAGAACGTCAGAGGTTAGAACGTTGGAACATTAGAACGTTAGATGTTAGAACATTAGATGTTAGAACGTCAGAGGTTAGAACGTTGGAACATTAGAACGTTAGATGTTAGAACGTCAGAGGTTAGAACGTCAGAGGTTAGACGTTAGAACATTAGATGTTAGAACGTCAGACGTCAGAGGTTAGAACGTCAGAGGTTAGACGTTAGAACATTAGATGTTAGAACGTCAGAGGTTAGAACATCAGTATCTTACCTGTCCGTCTCTTACGTGTCCGTCTCTTACCTGTCTGTCTCTACCTGTTTGTCTCTTACCTGTCTGTCTCTACCTGTTTGTCTCTACCTGTTTGTCTCTTACCTGTCTGTCTCTACCTGTCTGTCTCTTACGTGTCCATCTCTTACCTGTCCGTCTCTTACCTGTCCATCTCTTACCTGTCCATCTCTTACCTGTCCGTCTCTTACCTGTCTGTCTCTACCTGTTTGTCTCTACCTGTTTGTCTCTTACCTGTCTGTCTCTACCTGTTTGTCTCTTACCTGTTTGTCTCTACCTGTCTGTCTCTACCTGTTTGTCTCTACCTGTCTGTCTCTACCTGTCTGTCTCTTACGTGTCCATCTCTTACCTGTCTGTCTCTACCTGTTTGTCTCTACCTGTCTGTCTCTACCTGTCCGTCTCTTACCTGTTTGTCTCTACCTGTCTGTCTCTTACCTGTCTCTGGAGCCGATGCTGTCGTTGTCTTCCTCTCTGCTGTAGTAACCCTGCTCTCCGTACGTCTCCATGTCTCCGTTCCTCCATGACCTGTCTCTGGAGTCCCGCCTGCAGACCAAAGGGTTGTGTGATTGGCTGAAACACCCGTCAATCAAAACTGATCACAGCCGCTCCTAGTGGTGACGTCCTACCTTCCATGTCTGTGGTATGACGGCCTCTTGTGGGCGTGGTCTAGGACGCCGTTCTTTGCGGACGCCCGGCGGCGGTGCGGATGATTGACAGATGACCTGGTGCTGTCTCCACGTCGTAGCGGTTGGTCGTGTTCGCCGCCGTTCACCGTCTTAGTGAAAGACCCGACCCGGTGGACCAGTCCTCCGTTAGAGACGCCGCCGTCCCCCACGACTCCGCCTGGACCTGGAGGACAGAGAGACACGTCACACTGGCAGCCATGTTGTTTCATCTGAGGTAGACAGACAGGTAGAGAGAGAGACAGGTAGAGACAGACAGGTTGTCTTTTACCAGTAGGTGTCAGTAAGGAGCCCCGCCTCTCTGTCTCTGGTCTGAAGCCGTCATCGTTCTGCAGAGACACAAAGACACTGAGACGTTGTCTTGAACATTAACGTCTCTGGTTCTGGTTCTGGTTCTAACTCAGACCTGATACTCAGCGTTGTCCTCCAGCTCCTCGTCCTCCATCACAACGTCCTCCTCGTCCTCCAGGTCCTCATTCAGAGCAAGACGCATCTCTGGACCCAGGTCCTGGAGAGTCTTCAGACCGGCCTTACATAGCTACACAGGGACAGCAGTCAGGGAGAGAGACAGACAGGCAGGGAGACACGTTTTATAAATGAGAGACAGACGGAGAGAGACCAACGGACAGGTGGACAGACAGGTGGACAGACAGACCTGGATAGCAGACGGGTTGGTGGCATCTGTCTCTCCGTCCAGTCCTCCTTTCTCCTTCCTCTTCCTGAACTTCCTGAAGTAATCCTGGATCAGAAAGGTGGCGTAAAACTTCCCGACGGTCACTTCCTCCTCTGTGGGGGGACAGAAGACAGGACAGAGGACCGATCAGAGTCCTGCAGGGACGTTACCCCCCCCCCCCCCCCATCAGTGCTACCCTGTCTTACTACCTTCATGTGGTGGGATGACCTCGTCCAACAACTTCGGCTTCATCCTCTTCCAGATCTTCTTGATGATCACCCTCAGCTCCTCGTTCTCCTGGTCAGGGTTACCTAGCAACAGAATCCATGGGACGGACGCCGGTTAGAGGACACTCAGCATTCAACATCAATAACAGACAGAGACAGAGACTGAGACAGACAGTCTCTAGTTCATCTTCAGACAACGTGTCCAACGAACCTTCGGTCTTGATCTTCAGCGCCGTCCGGACCAGAGCGAACAGCGTGGCGTTGAAGGTCACCATGCCGTCAGCGTTCAGAGGCATGTTCATGGCCACCAGACGCTGAGACAGACAGGAGGACAACGTGAGACCACTGTCCTACACTAAGGACATGAAGGACATGAAGGACATGGAGGACATGTTACCTTGCAGGCCACCCGGTGAGGACAGAGTTTCCCGAAGCCCAGAGGAGGTTGGATCCTCCGGAGCAGAGCAACTACGTCCAGATGTTTGATCCGACCTCTGAGAACAGAGAACAAACCTTGACTCACATCTGCAGGAGTGGGCGGGGCTAGTCTAAGCTTTAAGCTACTCTAAGCTAGGCTAAGCTAGGCTGAGTTTAACCCAGCAGACGTACTTGGCCTCCGGGTCGTACTCAGACCAGATCCTCTTGAACTCATCCAGGTGATGTGGCCCCAGAATCGACCAATCACGCGTCAGATAGTCGAAGTTGTCCATGATGACGGCAACAAACAGGTTGATGATCTGAAGACAGAACAGAGGACGTGTCGTTAAACCACAGAAGAAGAAGAGATCTGATGTTAGTTCCTTCTTCTTCTTCTTCTTTAATAAACGTTAATGTTGTTCATTTCTATTTGATTTTAACCAGTCTCCTGGTGCTGTAACATTTACCCTCGGGATCAATAAGAGTCTCATCTCATCTTAAAAAACCTTAAAAAGTTCAGGGGTCAGGGTCAGGGTAAAGGTCAGGAGTCAGGGTCAGGGGTCAGGGTCCAGTGTTGTGTGTGTGTGTGTGTGTGTGTGTGTGTGTGTGTGTTCAGACCAGGAAAGCACACAGCATGAAGAAGCTGATGAAATAAACGATGGCGAAGTTGCTGCCACAGCTGAACTCCTCCCCCGGCTCGCAGTCAGACTCAGGGTCGCAGCGTTTACCTGGAAGACTGGCCAACATGATCTCCTGCCACGCCTCACCTGTGGCACACCTGCACTCACACAGAACAGAGTGAAACCTGAGCCCTGGTCTGGTCCAGAACCCAGATTAAAACAGAGACCATGTTCTCAGTGAGACCTGAAGAGGAGGAGAACGGCCTGAGGAAACGTCTGGAAGTTGTTGTTCCTGTTGATCTGAGTGTAATCCTGCATCGCTATCTTCCCAAACGTCTGACAAACACAGAGGAGAACGTTAGAGCCTGGAACGTCTCTCTGGAAGGTGACCAGACAGACCCAAACCCGTTGTACTGACAGTAAGAGAACCGTTAAAGGACCAGATCAGGTGTGAACTTACCTGCATGCCGATGACGGCGTAGATGAAGAAGATCATGGCGATGAGCAGAGCGACGTACGGCAGCGCCTGCAGAGAGAGGACAGAATCAGAGGTCAGAGTCTGTCTGCCGCTGAGCCCCGGAGCAAGACAGCAGGCCCGCCCCCTCGTTTAGCCCCGCCCCTCTGACCTGCAGTGATTTGATGAACGTCCACAGCAGTGTTCGAATCCCCTCCCCTTTACTGAGCAGCTTGACCAATCGCATGACTCGAAACAGGCGGAAGAAGGTGATTGACACACGGGAGCTGTCCTCGCCACTCTGGAGACACAGAGACAGATTTTTAACATCTCAAATGTCTTCTAGATTAGATCGTAGAAAACACCCTGATAGCAATGATATCATTCTGAACTCATTCAGCAACCCCTTGACTAGAACTGGACCAAGAGTTTAGAGAAATACCACAAAGGTTCTAGTAACAATAGAACCAGGCCCACTCTCCATTTGGACATCTGGAGAACCAAAGAACCCAAAGTGTTCCACATTGGGTTTTGGCTACAAAATCCTACTGATTCCACTACAGGAGGCAACGTACACACAGTTCAACCTTTGGACATTTTATTTAGCCTGGACATCATCACATTCTACCATTGTGATCATTATACAGTCCAGGAGAAGACTGAGATTTCCTCCATGTTGTTCACACATGGAACTCCCCAGGGAAACCAGTCACCAAGGCATGCTACATATTAATGCTAAGCTAACTGTCACTACTAGATGGCTGTATTGTGTTTATTATCTGTAGTACCACCATTAGACCACTAGATGGAGACAAATGAACATATATGTAGTTGTATTTCAGGCACAGGGTTCAGATTCTGTTCGTCAAGTCACCATGTGGTTCATAGTTGATGTAGAATCATTGATAGACGATAAAGGACAGAAGATAATAAAAACAATATGGACTGCATTTGATGTCAATTTGGATTTGATGAAACTGATTGAGTACTCACACTGAACTCAGTGACAACGATATCAACCACGCTGCCGACTACGATCAGAGCGTCAAACGAGTTCCAGGCATCGATGAAGTAATGCTGGAAGGAAGAAAAACACATTGAACAAGAGTGGAAAACATTGAACCCACATCATTGTTAATAATTAAATATCAATAAATAATATTTAAGTATAAAGAAAGAGTTGTTGTTGCTCATCAGGCTGGAAAAGGTTCCGGAACCATCTCTAAAGAGTTTGGAACCCACAAATAATCCACAGTCAGACAGATTGAAGACGACTGTTCCCCTCCACAGGAGTGGTCCACCAACAAAGATCACTCCATAATAGTCTGAGAGGTCCCAAAGGAACCCAAGGGAACTTCTAAGAAGCTAAAGGCCTCTCTCTCATTGGCTAATGTTAATGTTGATGAATCCACTGAACAACCATGGTGTGATGGACAAAGACCATGATCAGGTGCATTTGTTTTCCTCACCCTGAGTCTGAGTGCGAGCAGCTTCAGCAGCATCTCCACAGTGAAGAGTCCGGTGAAGACCATGTTGAGGATGTCCATGATGTAGCTGAAGCCTTTGGACTGCTCGTAGTGCTGCAGGACAGAAGCAGAGGTTCAGAGTTTGTCCTGCAGGGGTCACAGTTTGAGGAGGAGCTGATGTTCACCTGAACTGCCAGAGTGACGGTGTTGAGCAGGATTAGAACAAACATTACGTATTCGAATCCCGTCGAGTTGATGATGGACCAGAACTTATACTGGACCGGGTTCTTGGGGATGTAAAGTTTCAGCGGCTGAGCCTTCAGAGCATACTCCACACACTGACGCTGAGGGGGAAAGGTTTAATATTCAATAACTCAACAGTGATCTGCAAAATTACAGACGAAAAAAACTGCTCTGCTATGTGACATCTTCCATAAATAAATATAAATATAAATATGAGGTGGAGCCAGGTGAACTGACCTGGTTCTTGTCCAGCTCACAGTTCTTGTACTCCTGCTCTCCCTGCTCTCTGAACGTGATAATGACGAAGCCCACGAAGATGTTCATCATGAAGAAGGCGATGATGATGATGTAGACGATGAAGAAGATGGAGATCTCCACCCGGTAGTTGTAGATGGGACCAGAGTTCTCTCCGTTGGCGTCGATGGCTTTGTAGAGTAGCCTGGAGACAGAAAGGTTCATTAAACTTTATTGACCGCGACGGACAGTTGGACGGTTGGACGGTTGGAGGGTTTGTGTCTGTAGAGACTCACGCTGGCCAACCCTCGAAGGTGGAGACGGTGAAGAGCGCCATCATCCCCATGAGGACGTTGTCAAAGTTAAAGTCACTGTTCTGCCAGATCCTCTCCCTGACCATGGGGTGGCTGACGTCCCCGTCCTTATAGACCACAAACGTCCCCCTGGAAGAGACACACAGAGACATGTAGAGACACGAAGAGACAGACAGAAACATGAAGAGACAGATAGAGACATACAGAGACAGATAGAGAACTAATCAATCAACCAATCAGCTGCTGACGTCAGCATTTCAACCAATAGAAAATCAAACATACTTGCACTGTTCAGGAGTGTGTTTGGCTTCATCTGTGCAGCGATAGAATTTACCCTGAAACACAAAGACCATCAATAATATAATGAACTATCAATGATATAATGATCTATCAATAATATAATGATCTATCAATAATATAATGATCTATTAATAATATAATGATCTATCAATAATATAATGAACTATCAATGATATAATGATCTATCAATAATATAATGATCTATTAATAATATAATGATCTATTAATAATTTAATGAACTATCAATGATATAATGATCTATCAATAATATAATGAACTATCAATAATATAATGATCTATTAATAATATAATGAACTATCAATGATATAATGATCTATCAATAATTTAATGAACTATCAATAATATAATGATCTATTAATAATTTAATGAACTATCAATGATATAATGATCTATTAATAATATAATGATCTATTAATAATATAATGAACTATCAATGATATAATGATCTATCAATAATATAATGATCTATTAATAATATAATGATCTATTAATAATTTAATGAACTATCAATAATATAATGGTCTATTAATAATATAATGATCTATCAATGATATAATGAACTATCAATAATATAATGATCTATCAATAATATAATGATCTATCAATAATATAATGATCTATCAATGATATAATGAACTATCAATAATATAATGATCTATCAATAATATAATGATCTATTAATAATATAATGATCTATTAATAATTTAATGAACTATCAATAATATAATGGTCTATTAATAATATAATGATCTATCAATAATATAATGATCTATCAATGATATAATGAACTATCAATAATATAATGATCTATCAATAATATAATGATCTATCAATAATATAATGATCTATTAATAATGTAATGATCTATCAATAATATAATGATCTATCAATAATATAATGGTCTATTAATAATGTAATGATCTATCAATAATATAATGATCTATCAATAATGTAATGATCTATCAATAATGTAATGATCTATCAATAATATAATGGTCTATTAATAATATAATGATCTATCAATAATGTAATGATCTATCAATAATGTAATGATCTATCAATAATGTAATGATCTATCAATAATATAATGATCTATCAATAATATAATGGTCTATTAATAATATAATGATCTATCAATAATATAATGATCTATCAATAATGTAATGATCTATCAATAATGTAATGATCTATCAATAATATAATATCATCGATCAGAAGGTGCAGCTGGTGTCATGTCTCTGACAGAACAGATGGGGGCAGCCTTTCATTGGTTTCTAGAACCAGGAAGAAACAACAACTAGAACAACTAGAACTAGAAGAGAGATTTGTTTCTGAGGTTTTGAACTTAATGGAACATGTTCTGTGGAGCAGCTGAGTTCAGAGGTCGTCGTCATCCTGGACTCACCTTGAAGAGCTGGACTCCGATGCAGGCGAACATGAACTGAAGCAGCGTTGTGACGATCATGATGTTCCCGATGGTCCTGATGGCCACGAACACACACTGGACCACGTGCTGCAACACAAACACACCAACATCAGGCTGACAGCAAGTACACACCAGAGAGTACGGGATCCTGATGGAGCAACAAGATAGTCCAGGACAGTCCAGGATGATCCAGGATGGTTCAGGATGGTTCAGGACAGGCCAGGATGGTCCAGGACGGTCCAGGACGGTCCAAGATAGTCCAGGACGGTCCAGGACAGTCCAGGATGATCCAGGATGGTCCAGGATGGTCCTGGACGGTTCATCCTCATGGTTGAAACATGTTCCAGTACAGGTAGCATCACAGTTCCCTCATCCATATGCATAATGTTAAATGACTGCATCATTGTTCAGTGAATGCATCACAGCAGTAACCGAACATTTCTCTAGACACTGACATGAATGATGTTACCTTGAGTCCTTTGGCTCTGTTGATGGCTCGGAGCGGTCGGAGAACCCGGAGGACTCTCAGGATCTTTACCACGGAGATGGCGCTGGAGCTAAAGACACAAACACCAGGAACTTTATTCACCTGCATCAGCCTCAACAGTAACAGCTGATCAGTGTTTACACACCTGTAACCTGCAGACAGATGTTAAAATTAGTTTCTAACAGAAACAGATCTAATGTTTTCATAGAAATAAGATAAAATCTGATCAGTGATTTAAAAAACAAACACGTCCATCCCCTCAAAAGGTAATAGTTAGTGTTTCTTTCTTTACTTCTTTTCTAGTCAGAGGTCTGAGTTTCTTTCTGTTTCCTCTCATTCTGTCTTTCATCACCACAGAAGCTCTGAGAGCAGCGTCAGGATTTAAGAAGTCTGAGGACAAAAGTAAAGACGAATGAAAAATGAGAAACTAGAGGGAGAAGATGGAGGAGACGCCACTGGAACCAGTGAGGACATCAATGTCTCTAATTGATTCGAACAGAGGACGGGAGCTCACCGGCCCGTTCACTAGGGTTTCTGGGACCTTGTAGCTTTTATTGGAGCTGTAAAACATTTACAGTTCCACATTTAAATACTGTGACAGTGCCCTGTGATACGTTGCTTCAGCTCTGCTTCAGCTGCATGTTTGATAACTACTAAATGATTCTCATGCTTGGTTTATGTACAGCTGCTGCTTCCTGGTCCGGGCCAGTTTGGCAGAGACGCAGGTTCTCTGTCCGGTGGGTAAAAGACAGAATGAGCCCAGATGTGGACACACTGCTGTAAATAGACCAGACTCAGGCCTAAAGAAGCTCAGAATGAAATACTGACTGCAGGAAGAAGGAGACGAGCGAGACACTGACGACCAGCAGATCCAACAAGTTGAACCAGTTCCTGCAGAAGGAACCCTGATGGAGGAACGCTCCGTGGACCGTCATCTGACAGAAGAAACAGGACGTCAGCACCGAGAGCAGCTCTGACATTCATCCATTCAACCTAAAACCAGGAGTGTTACCTTCAGCAGGATCTCTACTGTGAAGATGGAGGTGAAGGCGTAGTCTGCGTATCCCAGAATCTGTGGACACACTGATGACGTTAATACTTCAGAACCAAACAAAGAACCTGTCAAAGGTTTGGACCTTGTCATTCAGTCGTGTTTCTTTCTTTTTATTATTTTCTACATCTATCTTCTGTGGTCCTTTTGACTCCATTCACCTGATTCTCCATCAACTATGCACCACATGGTGACTTGACTGATAGAATCAGTGGTCTAATGGTGGTACTACAGATATTAAACACAACTCAGCCATTTTGCAGTGACAGTTAGCTTATCAATGATATGTAGCATGCCTTCAATCTTCTTCTGGATTGTATAATGATCACAATGGTAGAATGTGATGATGTCCAGGCTAAATAAAATGTCCGAAGGTTGAATTGTGTGTACATTGCCTCCTGTAGTGGAATCAGTAGGATTTTGTAGCCAGATTCTGATACGTGTCTGGGCAGACTGAGATGAAGTATAGAAAGATAAAATCCTATATTTAAAATAGAAATATAAAATTTATTCTGGTTTGTTGCTTGTTCGTTCTATATCAGTCTACAAATATAGAAAATAATAAAAAAGAAAGAAATAACTTTGAACAAGAAGGTCCAACCTTTTGACTGGTGCTGTACGTTTACCTCATAACTACAGGATTATATTTGTCTATATCTTTATCTGTGCATGAGCCACTTCATCTCAGTCAACCCACACCTGTCAGTATCTGGCTACAGGACTCTACTGATTCATTTGGACATTTTATTTATCCTGGACATCATCACATTCTACCATTGTGATCATTATACAATCCAGAAGAAGATTGAGATTTCCTCCATGTTGTTCACACATGGAACTCCCCAGGGGAACCAGTCACCAAGGCATGCTACATATCAATGCTAAGCTAACTTTCACCACTAGATGGCTGTATTGTGTTTATTATCTGTAGTACCACCATTAGACCACTAGGACCATGTATGAGATTAACACACATGGCTCAGATTCTATCAGTCAAGTCACCATGTGGTTGATGTAGAATCATGTTGGTAGACTCTAAAGGACAACAGAAGGAATTAGCAGAAAATACTAAAAAATAAGAGAACCCAGTGAATGAGGAGGGGTGTCCCTGACTGGTTCATGTTCATGACCAAGATACAGCAAAGAAATAAAACACAAAATCTCTTTACTGTCAGAGAGTCCCAACATGAGACAGTGAGACAAACGTGGACAGAATAATATGAAGCTGAGACACGATGACGGGTTTAAAAGGATCACGGTTTAAAAGGATGACTGATTTATTCTTCAAAGAGGTTTTAAAAGAACACACACAAGGATTTCACTGATTCATCGTGAAGCTGCACATTGACATATTTAAACACAGCTTCATATTTTTAAGAAGATAATTGGGTAAAAAATTAAAAGTTGACCAAATGAAATCGGAGGATTCAAGGGTTTGTTGTTTCCTCCTGATGGAAAAAGAGAAACTTTCACAAAGAACAGAGTCAGCTGATTGCATGTTAGAAGTCAGCTGTTGTTAATTACTACGTCCAGCATGAAGACAGCTGCTGCTCGCTGTGTGTTTGTGTGTGTTGTGTGTGTTTTGTGTGTGTTGTGTGTGTTTTGTGTGCGTTTGTGTGCACGTTCATCCTCAGGCTCCGACAGTAAACTGGTGATTTTCTCTCTCCATGTGTTTCCATGTGTTTCCATCTTTAACCTCGTTAGTCACTGACCCACTTCTGCTGGTTAATCGGCTGAAGCTCCGCCCCCTCATCCCCCCACCCCACCCTCAGTGCTAACCCCAGAGAAGAGACGACCTCGCTGAACAACACCGAGCTCTGATTGGCTGAGGGACCAGGAAGCTGTCTGCGCCTCTTGTTGCTTCCTTTTATTCTGACACAGAGGCATTTGTTCTGTTTAGTAACGACTGGATTTTATTTTGATCCAGAGAAATAAATCCCTCCGCATCAGCTGGACAGTCCTCCAACCAATCAGAGACGTTTAAACTAAATCCACTCCACAGCGCTCAGATGATGTGTATTGGTGTGTTTACATGATGAGCAACGAGAGCAACAAGCAAGAGTCACTCAAACACATTGACTGTTAAGAACTGGTTGACGTCTCAGTCAGAAGAGAAGCGAGCTCAAGTTTCATGTCATGGAGCTACAAGCATCGGACATCAGATTGAACATTAAGCCCCGCCCTACATGATCTGATTGGATCTTTGCTGGAGCAGACTCAGACTCCAGAGACTCCAGACCAAGCCACATTTACTACACAACAAAAAATGTGGGTAGGTCAACTTGATGTGGTTGCCTTGATCAAAGAACCATCTGACTTAGTCCACTTGGTGGGTGACATCCTCCACACTCCAACCTGATAAACAACCGTAACTTTAAATCAAGTAACTCCTGTGTTTGTTTGAGACTCACGTTGTTCCTGAAGGAGTGGGCTCTGATTGGATCTTCAGCAGCCAATGAGCAGCTGCTGAGGATGATGAAGACGAGGATGAGGTTGGTGAAGATGTGGTGGTGGATCAGAGTGTGACAGCCCACACGGATCCTGTGACCAAAAACAAAGAGTTGGACCTGGAGCAGGAGGAACGGTAACTGTCCTAGAATTAATCAATGACTTCGTTCAGTCCTCACATCAACACCTGGTCTCACCTGGTCTCACCTGGTCTCATCTGTCCATCTCTAAGTCCCTGTGTCCCTGGACACTAGAGACCAGATCAGTGTTCGCACCTGGACCTGTTTAACCTGGACTCTAGAGACCAGATCAGTGTTCACACCTGGACCTGTTTAACCTGGACCCTAGAGACCAGATCAGTGTTCACACCTGGACCTGTTTAACCTGGACTCTAGAGACCAGATCAGTGTTCACACGTGGACCTGTTTAACCTGGACTCTAGAGACCAGATCAGTGTTCACACCTGGACCTGTTTAACCTGGACTCTAGAGACCAGATCAGTGTTCACACCTGGACCTGTTTAACCTGGACACTAGAGACCAGATCAGTGTTCACACCTGGACCTGTTTAACCTGGACACTAGAGACCAGATCAGTGTTCACACCTGGACCTGTCTAGATCAGGTGTTAATGAGAGGCTGATGAAGGATCTTAATTTGTCCAGAATCAGAACATTTAGTTTAACATCTCCTCATCTGTTTGGTTGGTTGTCTCGTACAGATGGGTTAACGTCGACACACTCACGGGTTTGTCTTGCTGAGGCAGAAGAAGGCGCTTCCTTCTGGGATGGGAAGAATCTTCTCTTTAGGAGGAGCCAGATCAGCCATCTTTAACTGGACTCCTCCGTCTGGGACGAAGAGGAGAAAAGAAAATGTGAAACAAACTCTGAAGATCCATGTGTGAATCTTTAACACGTGTCCTGATCTAAAAGGACGCACCGTCCTCTCCTTCAGGAAGCTCCTCCTCCTCCTCATACTCTGTGTCTTCATCGATGTCCACCTGCAGAGACAAACAGCTCTAAGACAAACTGATCACAGATCTTTAAGCTGTCACAGTCACGCCTCCATATTCACCTTCACCACTTCTTTTTCCGGTTGCCCCTCCTCCTCCTCCTCCTCCTCCTCAGCTCCCTCCGTCTTCTCACTGGACAAACAACAAAACAGTTGGACAGGACATAAACACCCAGCATTATGTCTTCTTCTCCTCTGTACATCACTCACTCTTTCTTCTTGTCGTCTCCGTCTCCTCCAGCCAGGTTGTCCACGGCGATAGCCAAGAAGACGTTCAGCAGGATGTCTGATGCTCGTTGAGGACATTGTAGTCATGATATTGGGTTTTATTACCTCACTCGTAATCCTGTTTGGTTTTCTGTGTGTTTCCTGTTTCTGTTCTGAAAGTTTCTTCCTTGGTGTTTTGTTTCTGGCTTTACTTCCTGTCCCTCACGTAGAGTAAAAGTTAGAAAAAAGTGGGCAATCCCCTTGGCAGTGTTTCTAAATATGCAGCAAAGCAACAAGGACTCCTGGGTGAATATAAAGACGGGATTTTAAAGCTAAAATCAGTTGAGGCAACTTGAGCTCGTTGTGCTGTTTGCTAGTTATACTTAATAAACTCTATGTTCTAGATGCACAGCTTTGCATAGCCCAAGATGTCCTGAGTTCCAGCATGTATGATGCTTTATTATGAACGAACAGTGACTGTGTGAAGGAGCTGAGGCGTCATCAAGGATACAGTTACCACAGATGAAGAGGATGACGAAGTAAACGCAGACGATCATCCCTGGAAACACGGGCCCGCCGTATGCCATGATGCCGTCGTACATGACCACGTTCCAGTCCTCGCCTGTCAAGATCTAAACACACAGCAGTCAGCGGGGACACGCCTCCTACACGCCGCAACATCAGCAAGTGCCCAGCGTGCTGACTTACCTGGAAGCAGGTGAGCAGCGCCTGCGGGAAGGCGTCGAAGGTGCTGCGCTTGGTCTGTGTCTCGTCAAAGTTGAACTTCCCTCCGAACAGCTGCATGCCGAGCAGAGCGAAGATGATGAGGAAAAGGAAGAGCAGCAGCAGCAGCGAGGCGATGGACTTCATGGAGTTCAGCAGCGACGCCACCAGGTTGGACAGCGCCGTCCAGTGGCTGAGCAGGAAATAACAATAGTCTTATGGACTGTTTAATGTGCACAAGGTTGAACTGTGTGTACATTGCCTCCTGTAGTGGAATCAGTAGTACTTTGTAGCCAGACTCTCTTAGGGCAACTAGTTTTGATCTCACCGTGTGACCTTGAAGATTCGCAGCAGGCGGACACAGCGCAGCACCGAGATCCCCAGAGGAGGCATGATCTCCAGCTCCACCAGGATGGTCTCCATGATGCCACCGCACACCACGAAGCAGTCGAAGCGGTTGAAGAACGCCACGAAGTAATGAGCCAGACCCAGACTGTACATCTTCAGCAGCATCTCCACCGTGAAGAGAGACAGCAGCACCTTGTTGGCGATGTCTGCAGAGACAGAGACAGAGACAGAGACAGAGGGTGAGTCTGATTATGTTGGTGAATAGTTGTTGTGGATGAAGCACTTCCGGAGGCTCCAGGTAGAAACTGAACCTCACTGACCTTGTAGTGATAGTTAGAGTCTTAACAAACCTGTTAGCAGGTGGACATCATCACATTCTACCATTGTGATCATTATACAATCCAGAAGAAGATTCAGATTTCCTCCATGTTGTTCACACATGTGAAACCAGCCACCAAGGCATGCTACATATCAATGCTAAGCTAACGCACTACTAGATGGCTGTTTATTATCTGTAGTACCACCATTAGACCACGAGGACCATGTATGACGGTGAGGCACAAGGGTTCAGATTCTATCAGTCAAGTCACCATGTGGTTCATAGCTGATGTAGAATCATGTGGATAGACTCTAAAGGACAGAAGATAATAAAATATATATTAGTGACTTTTGATGTCATTTGTTTTTAGATTTGATGAAATATTGAGACTGAAGAAGAAATTCTGACATGATGACTGAGAAATTTAAAGTTTGTCTGTTTGTTTTGTCTGTTAGCTGAGGCTAGCTGGTTAGCTCCAGCTATGTGATGCTTGGTATCAATGGAAAGAGCAGCTTCTCTAGTTTCTAATGACACCGAGCATGGCAGAGTGGAACAGAGAGGATTATGGGTAATGGTATATTCCATGTGCCATATTATGTAGCCTGTACATCATTAAGTTCTACCATTGTGCACATTGTAGAGTCCATAAAAATACTGACATTTCCTCCGTAAGTCTGTTGGTCACTGGTCACCAGGGCATGACACATTTCTTTGCTAAGGTCATGTTCACTACTAGATGGCTGTATTGTGTTTGTTATTCCTGGATTATTTTTTCTGAGGAGCTTCATCTGGTAAAACTACACCGCTGTGAAACCTTTGAGAACTTTACTGGACAGGTGAGTCCAGTCAAAGTTGGTGCTGTTACCCTGGACTTGAGTCAGCCAGTCGGGTTGGTTGTAGTGCTCCGAGGCGCTGAGGGAGGTGTTGAGGAAGACGAGCAGCAGGACCAGCCAGTAGAAAGTCACCGATTTGACGGCGGTGCGACAGTTTCTGCGACAGACTCGATTCCAGCGACGCAGCGTCCGGCTGACACAGAGACAGACGTCACGCTGCTGAACTAACATTTATTACAGAATGTCTGACGGTCAGTGAACTCACCAGCAGCCGATCTTCATCATCCGAGCGCTGAAACACAACACACTGCTGTCAGTTCACAGTTTGTCCTGAGGGGGCGCTACAGTAGGATATCATACACGTCTAACCAGAGGACGAGCAACAGGTTCATTACCAGCAGGACTGACAGCAGTTGGTGTGATCCTCATCAATGTTCTCTGTGTTTTCAGACGCTGTCTCACTGGCAGGAAGACTCGCTGAGAGACAGAGACAGAGAGACAGAGAGACAGTGGATATAACATTTGTGTTGTCTCCTGTCCCTCACAGACAGAGTCCCAGCAGACAGACAGGTGTTAGGTCAAAGTAAAGGTCTCACCATGAGTTTCATTGGAGTGACTGAACCATCCGAACTTTCCCCTCTTCTTATCAGACAGGTCCCCCAGAGACGGACCTGGGACACACAGAGGACATTTAACTACTGCTCACTAACATCCAGACCTGTCCATCTCTAAGTCCCTGTGTCTCCACCTGGTCTTAATTAAAATGTGTCTCTGTCCTCAGCCAGCACTTGAGATCTGATCTCAGAAAAATTTCTGTTATTGAATCTAGGAGGAAGGAGACTATATTTACTCTTTACTCAAACGTCATTGGCTCTCTGAGACCAATCAGCTTTGTCTTCATTAGTCGACTCATTAACATATTTTAATTATCTGTGAATAAATGATCCGGAGACATTTAGAGCCTGGACAGTCTGTCCTCTCTGGACTGGGGATGTCTTATTCTGGACCATAGATAATAGTCCTCAGACAAGACCTTCCCAAAATGTTTCCCCGTCTTACGATGATTTCCGTCCTCGTCCAGTTCGTCCATGTCCTCAGCCTGAGTGATCCAGTCCATGTATCCACTCAGGTCCTCCTCCATCTGCTGCTTCTCACGCAACTTCTGGAAATCTCCCCGAGCCTTCGCCTTCTCCCTCTCCTTACTGAACTCTCTGCAACGTCAGGAAATCAGGACAGTGTCAAGACAACGTCAGGACGTCAGGACAATGTTGAGACAATGTCAGGACGTCAGGACAATGTCAAGACAGCGTCAGGACGTCAGGACAACGTCAAGACAACGTCAGGACATCAGGACAATGTCAAGACAACGTCAGGACAATGTCAAGACAACGTCAGGACGTCAGGACAACATCAAGACAACATCAGGACAATGTCAGGACAACATCAGAACAACATCAAGACAACGTCAGGACATCAGGACAATGTCAAGACAACGTCAGGACGTCAGGACAACGTCAAGACAACGCCAGGACATCAAGACAACGTCAAGACAATGTCAGGACAATGTCAGGACAACATCAGGACAACATCAGGACATCAGGACAGTGTCAAGACAACGCCAGGACATCAGGACAACGTCAAGACAACATCAGGACGTCAAGACAACGTCAGGACGTCAGGACAATGTTGAGACAATGTCAGGACGTCAGGACAATGTCAAGACAGCGTCAGGACATCAGGACAACATCAAGACAACGTCAGGACATCAGGACAATGTCAAGACAACGTCAGGACAATGTCAGGACAACATCAGAACAACAAGACAACGTCAGGACATCAGGAAAATGTCAAGACAACGTCAGGACGTCAGGACAACGTCAAGACAACGCCAGGACATCAAGACAACGTCAAGACAATGTCAGGACAATGTCAGGACAACATCAGGACAACATCAGGACATCAGGACAGTGTCAAGACAACGCCAGGACATCAGGACAACGTCAAGACAACATCAGGACATCAAGACAACGTCAGGACATCAGGACAACATCAAGACAACATCAGGACAACATCAAGACAACATCACGACAATGTCAGGACAACATCAGGACAATGTCAGGACAAGATCAGGACAACTTATCCAAAAACCAGATCTGAGACAAACTCATCTGGACTCTGGATGTTTGTAGAAGACGTTTCCTCCAAGTGTTCAGCTCTAAATGATGGTGGAGAGTTTAGGTTTTTATCACCTGAAGGTCACATGACTAGAGTCTGGTAGCGACCTGATACTGACCTGGACCTGGACCTGGACCTGGAGGAACCTGTTCTGATCCTGTCTCCAATCAACGGTTCTTTGATGATCCATTAATGTCCAGAGACTCCAGACTGATAAAAACCTAAACTCATTTAGAGGAAACGTCTTCTGGAGACACAACAAGTCCAGGTGTCTCTGTCTCAGCTTGGTTTGGACATATGATAGATTAATGTAAGATCAGGAGGAAACAGCTGCAGCAGAAAATAAAAGACGAACCCGCTGAGGACTCCCAGAACCAGGTTGAGAACGAAGAACGAGCCAAAAATCACCAAGCTGACGAAGTAAACCCAGGGCAGCTCAAACCCGATGGCGTCGTTCATCTGCACCGACACAGAGACCAGGAACAGGAAGTGGGTATGTGTCATGTTTTTGAGAGACCGTTAAATAACTACAGTGAGTTTTACCCAGTAGAGGACGTCGGTCCATCCCTCCATGGTGATGCACTGGAACACGGTCAACATGGCGAAGAAGAAGTTGTCAAAGTTGGTGATTCCTCCATTAGGACCGTCCCACCTCCCTCGACACTCTGAGCCGTTAATGACGCACTGGCGGCCGTGACCGGCAAACGCACACGGTACCGGGTCGTCCTCCACGTAATTATCTAGAAAACAGATTCAATCAAACCAGGAAGTTAATTTTTATCTGGTGTCTGCAGCACCCCTTACCTCTGGAGCCCTAAAAATAAATCTGGACTATCACCACAACCATCAGGTCCATGTTCCTGACCCTGGTCTCTATGACCCTGGACTCTATGGACAATGGTCTCTATGATCCCGGTCTCTATGACCTGGGTCTCTATTGACCCGGTCTCTATGGACCCTGGTCTCTAAGGAGCCTTCATTCTGAACTCATTCAGCAACCCCTAGAACTAGAACTGGACCAAGAGTTTAGAGAAATACCACAAAGGTTCTAGTAAGACCGGTCGTACCTGTTCCTGTGTAGTAGCAGGTCTTGTGCATGCGTCCGATGAAGAGCTCCAGACCGATGATGGCGTAGATGATGATGACGAAGAGGACCAGCAGAGCGATGTGGAGCAGAGGAACCATCGCCTTCATGATGGAGTTCAACACAATCTGCAGACCTGACAGAGACACAGAGATGAACATACAAACACCTGAGGCCTCGCTCAGACCTTCCACACCTGTCCTCAGTGATCTGATCACAGGTGTCCAGTCTAAAGTCCAGATGTGAACACTGATCTGATCTCCACAGAGACACATCTGATCTACAGATGTTGCTGGGTTTTTTTTTATCATGATGTCACATCCTGTTTTTATAGCGTCAGTAACTTGGAGCTCCACATGCTTTGGCTTAGAGGATCTGTCATCCACTTTTTTTTTTACAGTCAGTCTTTCCATCTTGTTCCAACATCTGGATCATGTCTCCAAGTCAACCAGCAGCTGTTGATGGTTCTGATCCAGCGGTAGGTAGAGATCCATTAGAGACAACAGCTGCTACAATATTCTACTGACCACATGATGGCGCTGCTGATTTACAGACACACACACTGAGATCAGATCTCAAGTGCTGGCTGGGGACGCATGTGGAGACACATTTAGATTAAGACCAGGTGGATGGACAGGTGAGACCAGGTGAGACCAGGTGATGATGAACTAGAGATGAGCATAGTGCGTATATAAACTCACTGGGGACTCCTGAAACCAGTCTGAGGGGCCGCAGGACTCTGAAGGCTCTCAGAGCTTTGACATCCAGACCTCCAGGTTTACCCGGGACATGATGAGTGGTCGCCTGCTCCCCACTTGACTTATGGGTCATCGTCTCCAGGACAACACTGAACAACCTGCACAAACAACAACAGCAGAGAGTACAGCAGCACATCTAGATGGACTGTGTAGTATCTAGTAGCTCTACAGTATCGTTTTAGACCAATAATCTCAGAGTTCTGGGTCGACCCGAGTTGACTCTGAACTCCTCACCCAGCCTCACCTAGCCTCACCCAGCCTCACCCAGCCTCACCCAGCCTCACCTAGCCTCACCCAGCCTCACCTAGCCTCACCTAGCCTCACCCAGCGTCACCCAGCCTCACCTAGCCTCACCCAGCCTCACCTAGCCTCACCCAGCCTCACCCAGCCTCACCTAGCCTCACCCAGCCTCACCTAGCCTCACCTAGCCTCACCTAGCCTCACCCAGCCTCGCCCAGCCTCACCTAGCATCACCTAGCCTCACCTAGCCTCACCCAGCCTCACCCAGCCTCACCTAGCCTCACCTAGCCTCACCCAGCCTCACCTAGCCTCACCTAGCCTCACCCAGCCTCACCCAGCCTCACCTAGCCTCACCCAGCATCACCTAGCCTCACCTAGCCTCACCCAGCCTCACCCAGCCTCACCTAGCCTCACCCAGCCTCACCTAGCCTCACCCAGCATCACCTAGCCTCACCCAGCCTCACCCAGCCTCACCCAGCATCACCTAGCCTCACCTAGCCTCACCCAGCCTCACCTAGCCTCACCCAGCATCACCTAGCCTCACCTAGCCTCACCTAGCCTCACCCAGCCTCACCTAGCCTCACCCAGCATCACCTAGCCTCACCCAGCCTCACCCAGCCTCACCCAGCATCACCTAGCCTCACCTAGCCTCACCCAGCCTCACCTAGCCTCACCTAGCCTCACCCAGCCTCACCTAGCCTCACCTAGCCTCACCCAGCCTCACCTAGCCTCACCCAGCATCACCTAGCCTCACCTAGCCTCACCCAGCCTCACCTAGCCTCACCTAACGTCACCCAGAGAAAACCATTTCAGCCGTTCATATTCTTTCATTATTGTCCAGAGCTGAGATCCAAGCTTTGGATTCAGGCTCATCTCCAGTTTAATGTGAACAAGATAGAGACCTCCGTCTGTTCTGTCTGAGACAACATTTACAGGAGATGCTGTACGTCTTCTGTATTGTATAAAAGATGTTTTTAAATAATATTAAAAAGAAACGTTTCTAAATTTAATTTTCCACCTTCAAGTCTCTGAAGCGTCAGACACACAAACCTGATTTATCCCGAGGACACGTTCAACACAGTCAGACTAAACTCCTGAAAGTGTCCCACATACAGCATCCTCTCTGACTGTAAAGTGGAACAGAGTCCTCGGGCAACGTTACCATGACAACAGGCTTTATCATCATCATCATCATCATCATCATCATCGCCATCGCCCCAGGGACGTCCAGTCATGTCCAGCAGTGAGGACACACACCAACATGGAGGACGAAGACCTGCAGGACTCTGTGACCTCAGCAGGTGAGGAGAGCTGCATCTCATCTAGCGCTCCAAGAAAAGGAGGTCGTTTTATTTGAATCGTTCTCCAGATGAACTTAAATAAAATCTGTCGCTGATGACTTTAGTCCTCGTTCATCGACATTTAAAAATAAAAAGTAAAATAAAGACAAACTGTAGCTGAACCATAACTGTTCTTCAGTAAATCTTTTAACAAAGAGGGCCAGGAACTACAGAGAGAACCAGGAACTACAGAGAGAACCAGGAACTATAGAGAGAACCAGGAACTACAGAGAGAACTGGGAACTACAGAGAGAACCGCGAACTACTGCAGAAACCCAAAACCAAGTTCTACAGACAGAACCTGGATCTAAAAGCAGAACCAGAACCCAATGAAAGGACGGAGCAGGCATCTAAAGAGAGAACCAGGACTTACAGAGAAAACCAGGATCTATAGAGAACCAGGACTAAATAAAAGTACAGAATAAATATAAGAGAGAACCAGAGAACCGTGATCTCATGAAAGGAGTGAACGTCTCGTACCACTTGTTGGTTCCTGTCTTTTCTTACCCGACGATGACGATGACAAAGTCGAGCAGGTTCCAGCCGTTGCGGATGTAGGAACTGGGGTGCATCACCAAACCATAGGCCAGGATCTTCAGGAAGGTCTCAATGGTGAAGATGATGAGGAAGACGTACTCCACTTGTTCCTGAAACACAGAACCGGTTCAAAAGAGACCACAGGACAACGTTCTACTGTTTTATGTTAGTCTGGATGAAGTGGACGTTGGAGGTTTGGTCTGATGCAGCAGAGCGGAGGTTTGTTATTTTAGAGGATTACTAATCTGTCTCTGCTTCACACACGGGTTTGTCTTGTTATACTTCTGAGGACTGTCTCTGTCACAGTATCAGGTCAAACAGCCTGAGGACACATGTCCTCACTAAGACTATAAATAATAACGTTAAAATAAAGGAAGAGAATCAAACAGTGCAGCTCTAGATCAGTGAGTTTAATCCTGTTGATCAGTTTGATCCGATCAATCAGAAGAAGTGACACATCTGACGATCAGAAACTAAGCTAAGCTAAGCTAAGTTAACGTAGCATGATTAGCTGATGTGGATGAAATGTCAGAGAGCTTTCAACATTAACGAGAAAAGGAGAACCAGGATCTAGACAGAGAATGAGGATCAACAGCTAGCTGCTAATGCTAATGCTAATGTGAAGTGAGTGAACATTAATGGATTTACTGGGAAGAATGTGAGGTGAACGTGAGTCCAGCGTTCTGTTCCAGCAGCTCAGCTGATAATCGCCTGTAGCTTCATCTCCACCTGAACGTGAACTCTGTTTTCTTATCGTAAAATATCAGTTTGAGTTTCTCTGACACCGTTCTGTGAGTTTGTCATGCAGAGTTAGTTTTGTTGGTCGGGTCATCACTTCATCTCAGCGTGACTGCATGAGCAGTGAGGACAGTCCGACTGTAAATGAGAGAGATGATGCATCCGAGCAGAAACTCCTCTGATCTGATCACAGAGCTGTCCATCAGCCACTGAACTACAGCACAACGCCCTGGAGCTTTATTCTGGAGGACAACCCTCCACAATAAAGCAACTTCCTGAAGACAGACACTGCTCCACATCTGATTATCATCATTAGCATATCTTTAGCAAAGCGCACACATAATAGTTTGTACATGACCAGTTAGCTACTAGTAAGCTTCATGTTGGCTTTGAGTTAGCTTCTTGGTTCAGTTAGCCAGGAGTTAGCTTTGTGTAATAACTTAGCTCCAGCTCCCTGGTTTAGTTTATGGTTGCCTTCTTGGTACCAGTTGACTGATCAGTTAGCTTACAGGTAGCTTTTAGGTCCCAATAGTTTAGGGTTAGCTTCTTGGTTCAGTTAGCTTGCCCTTGTCTGTTAGCTTAGTGAGCTTTATGTTTGTGATTGTGTGTTTGTGTTGCTGATCTCACCAGGTCGTGGTTGGTGGAGTTGGAGTCGTCCTCAGGAAATGGTTTGGAAACTCCCAGAGCGACACAGTTAGCAAAGATAGCTAACAGGATGAAGATATCAAAGGGTCTGAGATGTGTTCAGGAAGCTCAACCAAAAACCAATGAGCAATGTTTGTTTGTCTAAACTAGACATTTGAATGCTGAATGCTGATTGGTCAAAGTCAAGGATACTTCCACTCCACGATGGAGAGCGCGGCCCGTCTGATTGGGTTGTTGAGTTTCAGGCAGTACAACGCTCGTGGAGCTCGCTGGACTTGATTACTGCCCTGCACCTGAGGAGGAAGTGACATCATCAATATCAACAACCACATCAGGAACGTTAGCATCAATGGAATGTTAGCTGCTAACATTCACGCGTATGGCTAACTAGTTTACCTGTAGTGATAAGAGTTAGCATATCTGTAGCATAGCTCTCGTGCTGTTGTCTCTTAGCGTGTGGTCTCACCTGTTTCTTAGCATGTTGTCTCACCTGTCTCTTAGCGTGTTGTCTCACCTGTCTCTTAGCGTGTTGTCTGTCTCACCTGTCTCTTAGCGTGTTGTCTGTCTCACCTGTCTCTTAGCATGTTGTCTCACCTGTTTCTGAGGATGTTGTCTCACCTGTCTCTTAGCATGTTGTCTCACCTGTTTCTTAGCGTGTTGTCTCACCTGTCTCTTAGCGTGTTGTCTCACCTGTCTCTTAGCGTGTTGTCTCACCTGTTTCTTAGCATGTTGTCTCACCTGTCTCTTAGCGTGTTGTCTAACCTGTCTCTTAGCGTGTTGTCTCACCTGTCTCTTAGCGTGTTGTCTGTCTCACCTGTTTCTTAGCGTGTTGTCTGTCTCACCTGTCTCTTAGCGTGTTGTCTGTCTCACCTGTTTCTTAGCGTGTTGTCTCACCTGTCTCTTAGCGTGTGGTCTCACCTGTCTCTTAGCGTGTTGTCTCACCTGTCTCTTAGCGTGTGGTCTCACCTGTTTCTTAGCGTGTTGTCTGTCTCACCTGTCTCTTAGCGTGTTGTCTGTCTTACCTGTCTCTTAGCGTGTTGTCTGTCTCACCTGTTTCTTAGCCTGTTGTCTCACCTGTCTCTTAGCGTGTTGTCTCACCTGTCTCTTAGTGTGTTGTCTCACCTGTCTCTTAGCGTGTTGTCTGTCTCACCTGTTTCTTAGCGTGTTGTCTGTCTCACCTGTTTCTTAGCCTGTTGTCTCACCTGTCTCTTAGCGTGTTGTCTCACCTGTTTCTTAGCGTGTTGTCTGTCTCACCTGTTTCTTAGCCTGTTGTCTCACCTGTCTCTTAGCGTGTTGTCTCACCTGTCTCTTAGCGTGTGGTCTCACCTGTTTCTTAGCGTGTTGTCTCACCTGTTTCTTAGCGTGTTGTCTGTCTTACCTGTCTCTTAGTGTGTTGTCTGTCTCACCTGTCTCTTAGTGTGTTGTCTCACCTGTCTCTTAGCGTGTTGTCTCACCTGTTTCTTAGCGTGTTGTCTCACCTGTCTCTTAGCGTGTTGTCTCACCTGTCTCTTAGCGTGTTGTCTCACCTGTCTCTTAGCGTGTTGTCTGTCTCACCTGTTTCTTAGCGTGTTGTCTCACCTGTCTCTTAGCGTGTTGTCTCACCTGTCTCTTAGCGTGTTGTCTCACCTGTCTCTTAGCGTGTTGTCTCACCTGTCTCTTAGCGTGTTGTCTCACCTGTTTCTTAGCGTGTTGTCTCACCTGTTTCTTAGCGTGTTGTCCTCTCCGTCTCTGTGTTCCTGTTGAACTTGTCGTTGAGTGAAGCGTGTCGGTCCTCGTCATCCTCACTCCTCCCTCGTTCTCACCGTCCATCTCCTCATCCCACTCTGCATCCCTCTCCTCACCTCCTCCTCCTCCTCCTCCTCCTCCTCCTTCTTCTCCTTCTCCTCCATCTCCCTCTCCTCCCTCCTCCTCTTCCTCCCCCTCCTCCCCTCCGTCCTCCCCATCCACAGCTTTGGTGTAGCCGTTTCGACCTCCACCTGCCGTCAAACACAGAAACAGAAGAAAACTCTGAGTTCTTCCTGAAACTGTCGTTAATCAGTTAGTTACTGATGGACGACAGTGTTACCTGGGGTTGCTAGGCAACCGCTAATTGATAGTTAACTCCCTTGTTGGTGAGGAGGAGGTGAAGTGAATGGAAGAGTAGGAGGAGGAGGAGGAGGAGGAGGTGAAGTGAATGAAAGAGGAGGAGGAGGAGGAGGAGAAGGTGAAGTGAATGGAAGAGGAGGAGGAGGAGGAGGAGGAGGAGGAGGAGGAGAAGGTGAAGTGAATGGAAGAGGAGGAGGAGGAGGAGGAGGAGGAGGAGGAGGAGGAGGAGGTGAAGTGAATGAAAGAGGAGGAGGAGGAGGAGGAGGAGGAGGAGGAGGAGGTGAAGTGAATGAAAGAGGAGGAGGAGCAGGAGGAGGAGGAGGAGGAGGAGGTGAAGTGAATGAAAGAGGAGGAGGAGCAGGAGGAGGAGGAGGAGAAGGTGAAGTGAATGGAAGAGGAGGAGGAGGAGGAGGAGGAGGAGGTGAAGTGAATGGAAGAGGAGGAGGAGGAGGAGGAGGAGAAGGTGAAGTGAATGGAAGAGGAGGAGGAGGAGGAGGAGGAGGAGGTGAAGTGAATGAAAGAGGAGGAGGAGGAGGAGGAGGAGGAGGAGGAGAAGGTGAAGTGAATGAAAGAGGAGGAGGAGGAGGAGGAGGAGGAGGAGGAGGTGAAGTGAATGAAAGAGGAGGAGGAGCAGGAGGAGGAGGAGGAGGAGGAGGTGAAGTGAATGAAAGAGGAGGAGGAGCAGGAGGAGGAGGAGGAGAAGGTGAAGTGAATGGAAGAGGAGGAGGAGGAGGAGGAGGAGGAGGAGGAGGTGAAGTGAATGAAAGAGGAGGAGGAGAAGGTGAAGTGAATGAAAGAGGAGGAGGAGGAGGAGGAGGAGGAGGAGGAGGTGAAGTGAATGAAAGAGGAGGAGGAGCAGGAGGAGGAGGAGGAGAAGGTGAAGTGAATGGAAGAGGAGGAGGAGGAGGAGGAGGAGGAGGAGGAGGAGGTGAAGTGAATGAAAGAGGAGGAGGAGAAGGTGAAGTGAATGAAAGAGGAGGAGGAGGAGGAGGAGGTGAAGTGAATGAAAGAGGAGGAGGAGCAGGAGGAGTAGGAGGAGAAGGTGAAGTGAATGGAAGAGGAGGAGGAGGAGGAGGAGGAGCAGGAGGAGGAGGTGAACAGCTGTGACCTAGATGTGTCTGTGATCTGGGCCGTGATTTATCCGTCAGTACCTGAGGACTCATCACACACACACTCTTCCTTCTATACTAGTGAGGACCGGCCTCTGAACCAAACAAGCCTGAATGTCCTCACAAGACTGGAAGACCCCCGGCCCTCTCAACAATAGTAACACACATCTCTGTTTCCTAGACTTCCTGTGTTTCCCAGAATGCCTTGCTGCTGGTCCAGCTGTTGGAGTGGCCTGGAGTGTTTCACACAGAGAAACAAATCAGCCAATCAGAGGTTAAACTCTGACACCATCATCCTCAGAGTTTCCTTCTGTGAACTCGTCTGTCCATTGGACGGTGGAGGTCACATGACTTCAGCTCACGTTGTCTCTTCCTGTGGTGGAGCTGCTTCGCCCTCAGGACCAACGAGAACCCACTAATTATCCCCCAATTATCCCCAGTCCACTCACTGAGTCCCTCTGAGCCTGGGAGGACACGCTGTCTCTGAGCCTGGGAGGACACGCTGTCTCTGAGCCTGGGAGGACACGCTGTCTCTGAGCCTGGGAGGATACGCTGTCTCTGAGCCTGGGAGGACACGCTGTCTCTGAGCCTGGGAGCATACGCTGTCTCTGAGCCTGGGAGGACACGCTGTCTCTGAGCCTGGGAGGACACGCTGTCTCAGTCTGACCTCCAGAGGACGGGTCCAGGATTCAGACCTGGTCCAGAGTCAAGATCTGGGTCAGACCCGGTCTGGACCCTGGACAAGGTGTAGCTGGACAACAAACCTCCACCCGCATGTTATTCTTGTCTTTATGTAGTCGTGAGGACATCTGGTCCTCACAACTGTAGAAACAACACGTTGCTGTGTGTCATACGTTCTTCTTCTTCTTCTTCTTCTTCTTCTTCTTCCACGTTTTCATCATTTAATAAAGTTCAGGTTTAGATCAGCTGATCTCTCTCTGGGCTTTAAGTTCAGAGAAACTGAACAAAGGGACAGATTAACTGCTGCCACGGTAACGGACGATGTCACCTGACTTAATGCTCGTTTCTATGACAACGCTATCAGAGGGTTCATGGAGGTAATCTTAATTCAGAGACATCAGGAGGATTCAAGTGAGACACTTTAAAAGACGGAGGACACAGAAGACACACCTTAGGACACACCTGAGACCAGAGGACACACCTGAGACCAGGGGACACACCTGAGACCAGAGGACACACCTGAGACCAGAGGACACACCTGAGACCAGTTTCGTCACTGACTTCCCGTCTTCGTCTGATTTTAAACATATTTTAACTTTTATCAGCTCAGAGGAAACCGACTGATCATGAGTCCAGAGACGGTCAGAGACGGTCAGAGACATTTAGAGACAGCCCACAGGACGAAGGACAGAGCAGAGACAACCAACCAACATCAAAGGAGATGCATGAGGAGATGAATGACGGCTCAGTTCCATTTAGTCTGAGTCAACCAGCACAAGATCAAAGGTCTGTCCAGGAGGAGACGACCAGAGACAACATGAGAGGACAAAGACCATGGACGATCAGGACACGATGAGGACAAGATGGCAGAAAGGAAAGCAGAGAGAGGACAACATGGAGGACAGGATGGACAGGAACACAGGAAATAAAATGAAACTGAACGAGGCTGAAGAGACAAAGACAGAGGAGGACAGAGAGAGACAGGGACAGCCACTAGAGACCAGCATAAAGACATGGACCACCAGCCGGGACAAAAAGCCTCATCTGTCTGCAGATTTAAAACCAGAATCTCTCCAACAGAGAAACCGGGGACGACCAGGTGGACGAAGAGGGACGTACCTGAAATGCATTCTGGGATACCTGAGTGTACCACGTCCACGTCCTGAACCACAACTCAGATCAATAAACGCTGCTCCCTCCGTCTCCACCAGGGGGAGGTCACGGGTCAGAGGTTAGCATTAGCATTAGCATTAGCTAACGTTAGCTCAGAGTGCTCTCTGTGTAAAAAGACCAACGACGTGAACAGATCGTCTCATTTGGTCTGAGTTTCTGAGACGGCTCTAAAACAAAAGTCTGAGGGGTCTGAGGGGTCTGAGGGGCCCTGGGTCTGAGGGGTCTGAGGGGTCTGAGGGGCCCTGGGTCTGAGGGGTCTGAGGGGCCCCTGGGTCTGAGGGGTCTGAGGGGTCTGAGGGGCCCTGGGTCTGAGGGGCCCCTGGGTCTGAGGGGTCTGAGGGGTCTGAGGGGCCCCTGGGTCTGAGGAGCCCTGGGTCTGAGGGGTCTGAGGGGTCTGAGGGGTCTGAGGGGCCCTGGTTGGGACAGGAGTGCGTAGTTCAAATGATGTTTTTTAAAAATGAAATGATGTATTTTATATATATGAGTCATTATCAGATCATTTCTACAACATAGACTCATGCTATTATAACGTTCACTAAACCCTTCACCCTCACCCTTCATCCTCACCCCTCACCCTTCACCCCACCCCTCACCCTCACCCTTCACCTCACCCCTCACCCTCACCCTTCATCCTCACCCCTCACCCTCACCCCTCACCCTCACCCCTCACCCTTCATCCTCACCCTCACCCTCACCCCTCACCCCTCACCCTTCATCCTCACCCTCACCCTCACCCCTCACCCCTCACCCTTCATCCTCCTCACCCTCACCCTCACACCCCTCACCCTCACTCCTCACCCTCACCCTCACCCTCACCCTCACCCTCACCCTCACCCTCACCCCTCACCCACCCTCACCCCTCACCCTTCATCCTCACCCTCCCTCACCCCTCACCCCTCACCCCTCACCCTTCATCCTCACCCTCACCCTCACCCCTCACCCTTCCTCACCCTCACCCTCACCCTCACCCCTCACCCTCACCCTCACCCTCACCCTCACCCCTCACCCCTCACCCTCCTTCATCCTCACCCTTCACCCTCACCCCTCACCCTTCATCCTCACCCTTCACCCTCACCCCTCACCCTTCATCCTCACCCTCACCCTCACCCCTCACCCCTCACCCTTCATCCTCACCCTCACCCCTCACCCTTCATCCTCACCCCTCACCCTCACCCTCACCCCTCACCCTTCATCCTCACCCTCACCCTCACCCCTCACCCCTCACCCTTCATCCTCACCCTCACCCCTCACCCTTCATCCTCACCCCTCACCCTCACCCTCACCCCTCACCCTTCATCCTCACCCTCACCCCTCACCCAACCTTTAACCTAGACCCAGACCTGACCAGGTGTGAACCATCTAACACAGCTCTAGTATTCCATGAACAGTCCAGGATGAAGGATGGTGTTATTTCTATTTTAAACAGAATCATTTTTATTGGTTTAAACCATTTAAACATTAAATCAGCTGATAGGAGAAGCAGAACTTTTACCTCTGCGGTTCTCCTCGTACATCTCTGCTCAGCTCCTCACAGCGTTGATCATCTTCTGGGTTTGATC
>NC_140360.1:48960-106030 GCF_963514085.1 Chelon labrosus
AAATCAGCCTGAATGAAGTTTGATGAACAAAGAGATGAAAACATGATGAAGATGATAATGATGATGATGATGATGATGATGATGATGATGAAGATGATGATGTTGATGATGATGATGAGCTTTAAACAAACAGATGTTCATTAAACATTTATCATCAGTAAAACATCTGTAACATATAGTTACTGTTTATTAACTTTATTATATTTACGGTTCATTCATTCATTCATCTTCTGTAACCTCTTGTCCTGTGAAGGGTCATGGGGGGGCTGGAGTCTATCCCAGCTGTCATTGGTCTGGGGGGGGGGGTCCACCCTGGACAGGTCTCCAGTCTATCCCAGCTGTCATTGGTCTAGAGGGGGGGGTCCACCCTGGACAGGTCTCCAGTCTATCCCAGCTGTCATTGGTCTAGAGGGGGGGTCCACCCTGGAGAGGTCTCCAGTCTATCCCAGCTGTCATTGGTCTAGAGGGGGGGGGTCCACCCTGGAGAGGTCTCCAGTCTATCCCAGCTGTCATTGGTCTAGAGGGGGGTCCACCCTGGACAGGTCTCCAGTCTATCCCAGCTGTCATTGGTCTAGAGGGGGGGGGTCCACCCTGGACAGGTCTCCAGTCTATCCCAGCTGTCATTGGTCTAGAGGGGGGGTCCACCCTGGACAGGTCTCCAGTCTATCCCAGCTGTCATTAGTCTAGAGGGGGGGTCCACCCTGGAGAGGTCTCCAGTCTATCCCAGCTGTCATTGGTCTAGAGGGGGGGGGTCCACCCTGGAGAGGTCTCCAGTCTATCCCAGCTGTCATTGGTCTAGAGGGGGGTCCACCCTGGACAGGTCTCCAGTCTATCCCAGCTGTCATTGGTCTAGAGGGGGGGGGGGTCCACCCTGGACAGGTCTCCAGTCTATCCCAGCTGTCATTGGTCTAGAGGGGGGGGGTCCACCCTGGACAGGTCTCCAGTCTATCCCAGCTGTCATTGGTCTAGAGGGGGGGTCCACCCTGGACAGGTCTCCAGTCTATCACAGCTGTCATTGGTCTAGAGGGGGGGGGTCCACCCTGGACAGGTCTCCAGTCTATCCCAGCTGTCACTGGTCTAGAGGGGGGTCCACCCTGGACAGGTCTCCAGTCTATCCCAGCTGTCATTGGTCTAGAGGGGGGGGGTCCACCCTGGACAGGTCTCCAGTCTATCCCAGCTGTCATTGGTCTAGAGGGGGGGTCCACCCTGGACAGGTCTCCAGTCTATCACAGGGCTAACACAGAGAGACACTCACACCTACGGCCAATTTAGAATCACCAATGAACCTAACCAGCATGTCTTTGGACGGTGGGAGGAAGCTGGAGAACCTGGAGAGAACCCACGCAGACACAGGGAGAACATGCAGACTACACACAGAAAGGAACCAGAACCCAGAACCTTCTGGCTGGGAGGCATCAGTGATGACCACCACACCACTGAGACGCCTGACATTTACTTCATCCAACAGTTTCTTTCAGGATATTCATCAACATGTATTATTTAATGATCTTAGTAGTGAAAGCACAACAACAAGGTCTGATTAGACCACTTTAATATAAAACACAACTAAATATATATATATATACACCAGCCTCTGTTGAACCATGACCTTCACACACTGAACTCTATCATATGACATCATAAGATCCCCCCCCCCCACCACCACCTATCCACTGTGTTGACTATGGACCCATGTCCAGACGTACAGAGACAGGAAGGAAGTAAAGGAGGAGGTGATGAAGAGGAGGTGACTTTGTGTTGTATTAATTAAACATTAAGACTCACATTGTGTGTGTGTGTGTGTGTGGTGTGTGTGTGTGTATGAGGACCGGTCCTCTCAGAGATACAAGGACTAACCTGAGTGTCTGTCCTTCACCTGAAGGTCGACCTCTCATTTCCTGTCAAGTGTTTCCAGGTGTTTGAAGAGTTTCTGATAAAAACTGGTTCAGAATGAAACGTGAAGAAACATCAGAGAGGAGGGAGAACAGCATGTACAGTAAATATATGTAAATACACTGTAAATACACAGTAAATACACAGTAAATACACGGTAAATACACAGTAAATATACAGTCAATACACAGTAAATATACAGTAAATATATAGTAAATACACTGTAAATGCACAGTAAATATACAGTAAATACACTGTAAATACACTGTAACTATACAGTAAATACACTGTAAATACACTGTAAATATACAGTAAATATACATAAATACACTGTAAATATACAGTTAATATACAGTAAATGCACAGTAAATATACAGTAAATACACTGTAAATGCACAGTAAATATACAGTAAATACACTGTAAATACACTGTAAATATACAGTAAATATACATAAATACACTGTAAATGCACAGTAAATATATAGTAAATACACTGTAAATACACTGTAAATATACAGTAAATATACAATATACAGTAAATATACATAAATACACAGTAAATACACAGTAAATACACAGTAAATATAAAGTAAATACACTGTAAATACACGGTAAATATACAGTAAATATACAGTAAATACAAAGTAAATATACAGTAAATACACTGTAAATACACTGTAAATACAAAGTAAATATACAGTAAATACACTGTAAATACACTGTAAATACACTGTAAATATACAGTAAATACACTGTAAATATACGGTAAATATAATACACATGTTGATGAATATCCTGAAAAAAACTATTGGATGAAGTAAATGTCAGGCGTCTCAGTGGTGTGGTGGTCATCACTGATGCCTCCCAGCCAGAAGGTTCTGGGTTCTAATCCATCGACTGGTTCCTTTCTGTGTGTAGTTTGCATGTTCTCCCTGTGTCTGCGTGGGTTCTCTCCAGGTTCTCCAGCTTCCTCCCACCGTCCAAAGACATGCTGGTTAGGTTCATTGGTGATTCTAAATTGGCCTTAGGTGTGAGTGTCTCTCTGTGTTAGCCCTGTGATAGACTGGAGACCTGTCCAGGGTGGACCCCCCCTCTAGACCAATGACAGCTGGGATAGACTGGAGACCTGTCCAGGGTGGACCCCCCCCCTCTAGACCACTGACAGCTGGGATAGACTGGAGACCTGTCCAGGGTGGACCCCCCTCTAGACCAATGACAGCTGGGATAGACTGGAGACCTGTCCAGGATGGACCCCCCCTCTAGACCAATGACAGCTGGGATAGACTGGAGACCTGTCCAGGGTGGACCCCCCCTCTAGACCAATGACAGCTGGGATAGGCTGGAGACCTGTCCAGGGTGGACCCACCCCCTCTAGACCAATGACAGCTGGGATAGGGTCCAGACCCCCATGACCCTTCACAGGACAAGAGGTTACAGAAGATGAATGAATGAATGAATGTTGTTGTTTTCATCTTTCATCTTTAATGCTGCAGTGTGGATGTAAGATGCAGCCTTGTGATTGGCTCAGCAGCCACAGAGGCAGGTCGTCCTCTTGGAGGGACGGGTCCAGGCTAGAATGTGTCTGACTGAAAGACAACGTCAGCCTCCGTTCATCCATCGCTATGGAAACAAATAAAAATACAAATAGATGAAAAACTGTCAACCAGAACGTCCAGGACCCCTGCAGTACCTCTGTGGACCACCTAGGGGCCCTGGGCTCCCTGTGGAAGAGACAGACAGTTGACTTTTTTCATGTCAGTGTCCACAAACGGGTCAGCCTCTGACACTGTCCCATTATGAACCTGTCCATCAACATATGGAGTAGACGCTCCTCAGAGACACTTAGAGACAGACCACAGGACGAAAGACAGAAGAGACAACGAACCAACATGACAGAGACACATATGTCTCTGTGATGTCCATGAGGACACAGGCTGATGTGTCCCTAAGCCTCCATATTAATCCGTCTATAATCCTCTGACTCTGAGAGGATTTACGTCCGTCTCTTCTTTCACTCGTTGGTTTGTCTCAATAAAATCAGAACAAACGATAAAAAACACTTTTAGTTCAGGACGTCTTCTTCTGTCCTCGTCTAGTGGACATTTAGAGAAGAGAAGATGAAGATGAAGATAAAGATAAAGATAAAGATAAAGATGATCATGATGATGATGATGATGATGGAGCTGCAGCGCCTCCAGCTGGTGACGTTGGTTCATCACAGGAAACTGAAAGATTCACGTTCATGTTTAAATGATCTGATGAAGAATAACTCCTCCTCCTCCTCTTCCTTCCTTCCTTCCTTCATTCACAGCTTCAACACTCTTGAACCCGGATGCTTTTATTTTGAAGGGGCTCCTCATGGTGCTCTGCTTGGGGCCCCTGAAGGCTGACAGGTTTTATTCTGATGTTTTAATGTTGAACTGATTAAATGAATGAATGAATAGTGATTTGTGACTGATTCTCCCATGATCCTCTCTGGTAGAGCTCTGCTGCCTCCTGCTGGACGAACAAACAGGAATAATGTTAAACTCTTTCAACATTAAAACTAAACCAGGTCAAATCAGACTCTTCCTGTTTTCATTTTAGTTTTTATTCCAGTTCATTTATTCACTATCTTCTGATAAATAATTAAAATATTATCAATAAATAAATGATCATAGAAGAAATAAAACCCAGAGAGATAAGGACCTGCTCCACTTCTGTCTCCCTCTCTTCTTCTTCATCTTCCTCTGAGGATGAAGCTTCCAGGGTTCAGGTCTAATCTGAGTCTTTGTCTCATAAATAAATCAGATCTTAACATGTGAGAGTCTTTCCATCTGGTTCCAACATCTGGATCATGTCTCCAAGTCAACAAGCAGCTGTTGATGGTTCTGATCCAGCGGTAGGTAGAGATCCATTAGAGACAGCAGCTGCTACAATATTCTACTGACCACATGATGGCGCTGCTGATTTACAGACACACACACTGAGATCAGATCTCAAGTGCTGGCTGGGGACGCATGTGGAGACACATTTATATTAAGACCAGGTGGATGGACAGGTGAGACCAGGTGAGACCAGGTGGAGACACACTTATATTTCACTTCAATAATCAGGTGTCATAGTTTCTAGTTTAGTTTGGTTCTCAGTTCCAAGACCAGAATCTTTTAAAAGGCTCTCATTACTAATGAACAGACATCACTGATTCATGTGATCATTTCTACTAGTGGTTGAATGAAGGAGTTAAACTCCTCTTCCTCAGATCAGCCCTGTTGAGTAGGTGGTCTTTAATGTGACCCAGGACTCATTGTGTGTTCACACTACCAAAGGAAGGAGGTCACATGTGTCCCAGACCACCTCCACATGTGGACTGACACCAGATCGGTGTTAACACCTGGACCTGTTTAACCTGGACTCTAGAGACCAGATCGGCGTTCACACCTGGACCCGTTTAACCTGGACTCTAGAGACCAGATCGGCGTTCACACCTGGACCCGTTTAACCTGGACTCTAGAGACCAGATCGGCGTTCACACCTGGACCCGTTTAACCTGGACTCTGGAGACCAGATCGGCGTTCACACCTGGACCCGTTTAACCTGGACTCTGGAGACCAGATCGGCGTTCACACCTGGACCCGTTTAACCTGGACTCTGGAGACCAGATCGGCGTTCACACCTGGACCCGTTTAACGTGGACACTAGAGACCAGATCGGCGTTCACACCTGGACCCGTTTAACGTGGACACTAGAGACCAGACCAGTGTTCACACCTGGACCTGTTTAACCTGAATCAGGTGTTAATGGTGTGTTTCACCAGGACTTGGTTCATGTCCTCACAACATGAGCAATACAAGCCCTCACACACTCGCTGATGTCAGCCCATTACCCTGAATACCCCCCATACCCTGACTCCGCCCCCTGGAGGAGGAGCCCCCCCTTATTGCTTCTATGAGAGGGAGAGAGGATGGTGGAGAGACACCTACTATCATCATCATCATCATCATCACTGTAGTAAAACACAGACCCCCCCCCCCCCACACACACACATACAGCTGGCGCACGCGCACTAGTGTAGCTAGGAAGAACGTGCACGCCGCATTCACTGTGTGCGGGATTCTTGTTTTTTACCTGCAGTGGACATCACGCACCGCCCCACACGCGCCCCTCTCACCGCGCACGCTGGCGCATGCACGCGGCAGCAGCAGCGGCAGCGGCGCCGAGGGAGCGAGCACGGAGAGCCCGGAGAGGATCGACCGGAGCGGAGGACGGAGACGCGGCGCGGCGCGGTGCGGGCACAACCGGAGGGACGCGGCAGGAATTATGAAGGTAACGGAGTGGCGGGGTTTATTTCTCTGTGGCACGAGGCACCGGGAGGGGGGAGCGCGCGTTCGCTTGGTCCGGTTTGACCGAGAAACCCGGTCCGTCAGTCCGAGAGGGTTTTTTTTTTTTTTTTTTTTTTTTTTTCTGCAGCTACAAACGGCTCCGTCAGCAGAATCACAGCCGAGACAGGCAGCCTGCAGCCGGGCTGAGGGCAGCGGGCTGCCGGTCACAGCCTCCAGCAGCACCGAGGAGGAGGAGGAGGAGGAGGAGGAGAAACGGAGAGATGCTCTTTGTCTGCTCACACCGTTTATCATGAATGACAGCAGGAGTAAGAGGAGGAGGAGGAGGAAGAGGAGGAGGAGGTTACAGTGAGGAAGAGTACACTCAGGAGCTGTGCTGATGCTGTGAAGTGATTTCCTGCTGAGGAGGAGGAGGAGCAGGAGGAGGAGCAGGAGGAGGAGGTGCAGCTGTACCATCTGAGGAGAAAAGAATAAAGTTGATGTTCATTCATGAAAGCAGGAAGTAGAAGGAGGTCATGTTTGTGTTTAGTCACATGACCAGGAGGACAAACTGAAAGTAACTCAATCATTAACTACAACAGCAAACACTCACCTGGCCACTTCATTAGGTACACCTGTGAAGGGCTTAGGTTTAGTTTGGACATTAAAAGCTTTTAGAAGACATCAGGATGGAACCGAGGGATTCACCCGTCGACAGCGTCAGAATATTAGGAACACCTGTCAGTTAAAGCTGAACACCAGGACCTCCACATGCTGTCACTGCTGTACCTAATGAAGTGGCCACGGTCTGTCAGTTAGCATGCTAGCAGGGTTAGCATGCTAGCCTTTAAGAGCTGCAGACTCTGCTCACACTGACAGTTCAATAAAGGTTCATTCAAACAAGATGGCCGACAGGAAGAGAGAGAGAGAGAGAGAGAGAGAGAGAGGGGCCTTTAATGTTCATTTACCTGACACTGAAACCACAGAAGAAGAAGAGATGGAGGCAGAACAGAGGTGTAGAAGAAGAAGTGGTCAGTGTGGAGGAGATGTCATCAATCAGCTGATTCCTCTTCATCCTGTGGCTGCTGACCTTTGACCCCTGGGAGGAGCTTCGTCTCCACAGACACAGATTCAGACGGACGTCGTTGTCAGGGCGACTCAGAGTCAGAGGAGCTTCAGACCCTGAGCTCTACTGATCATCATCATCATCATCATCATCATCATCATCAAACCTGAGAACAGACACCAGCCACGATCAGGATCCTCCCCTCTTCCTCCTCCTCTTCCTCCTCCTCTTCCTCCTCCTCCTCCTCCTCTCCTCCTTCTCCTTTCTCTCCTCCTCTCCATCTACTTCCTCCTCCTCCTCTTCCTCCTTCTCCTTCTATCTCTTAGTTTTCCTCGTTCCTCTCTTTCTTCTCTTTCCTCATCTTCCTCTCCATCTACATCTCAGTTGTCCTGAGGAGCAGTGGTTTACTTTCATGGACCTCCATGTCCTTGAGGAGTAACAGCGCCTCCTTGTGGAGAGTCTGAGGTTCCTTCATTCACTGAAGAGTCAGACTAAACGATTCATTAATAATTAGAGCTGAACTAAAACAGGAAGATCTCTCCAAGAACTACAGATCTTTGATGTTAAAGACTACAACTCCCAGAGGACTGACAGAGCGTTTGTAGTGTTACAGATGAATGAGACGAGTCTCGTGGCCTCGAGGAGACGCCATCTGATCCTGACGGGTCATCCCCTGAGACGCTTCACTGAGGAGACGAGCCGTGATTGGCTGATCAGCTCATAGAACCAGGGGAGAAACAGGAAGTGATGAAAGGAGACACAGATCAACTACGAGCTCTTCCTCACAGCTAACAATAGCTCCTCCTAGCCTCCCAGCTAACAGTAGCTCCTCCTAGCCTCCCAGCTAACAGTAGCTCCTCCTAGCCTCCCAGCTAACAGTAGCTCCTCCTATCCTCACAGCTAACAGTATCTCCTCCTAGCCTCCCAGCTAACAGTAGCTCCTCCTAGCCTCCCAGCTAACAGTAGCTCCTCCTAGCCTCCCAGCTAACAGTAGCTCCTCCTAGCCTCCCAGCTAACAGTAGCTCCTCCTATCCTCCCAGCTAACAGTAGCTCCTCCTAGCCTCCCAGCTAACAGTAGCTCCTCCTAGCCTCCCAGCTAACAGTAGCTCCTCTTAGCCTCACAGCTAACAGTAGCTCCTCCTAGCCTCACAGCTAACAGTAGCTCCTCCTAGCCTCACAGCTAACAGTAGCTCCTCCTATCCTCACAGCTAACAGTAGCTCCTCCTAGCCTCACAGCTAACAGTAGCTCCTCCTATCCTCCCAGCTAACAGTAGCTCCTCCTAGCCTCCCAGCTAACAGTAGCTCCTCTTAGCGTCCCAGCTAACAGTAGCTCCTCTTAGCCTCACAGCTAACAGTACTTCTTCCTAGCCTCACAGCTAACAGTAGCTCCTCCTAGCCTCACAGCTAACAGTAGCTCCTCCTAGCCTCCCAGCTAACAGTAGCTCCTCCTAGCCTCCCAGCTAACATTAGCTCTTAATACAGACTACTGCCACCTGTGGGTTGTGGGTTGTTGCGGTGCGTTCAGGTGCTACTTTTTGTTTGACGTGTCCAGGCCTTAGGTCTCGGTCAGCTGCTGGTTGTCGTCCATGTTTGCTCTGGTTCCATTAATCGTTCTTGTATCTGTTGGGTCTTTTTTATTCGTGTTTATTTTCAGGTCCAGATTGTTTCGACCTTTAATTGACGCCCTGAGGCCTTTAAAATCATTCCGTCAGCGGCGCAGCCTCGTTAGAGTCATGTGACATGTGACTGACCTACAGGTGACCTGCTGAACATAACTCCGCCGTATAATCTAGATACATAATGGAGATGTTTTAATCAGTTAATCCTCCTGAAAACGTTTGAGTTGACTCTGTTAAAACTTAACGAGGTCCTTTAACGGCGCCAACACTTTCTACAAATGGAAACACATTCCTGCAAACATGGAAATAAAGAGAGTCACTCCTTCAACACACTGAACTCTGACCGGCCTTATCAGACTGAGGGCGAGCGACAGCCACTCAGAACAGAGAGAAAGAGAAAGAGAGAGAGAGAGAGAGAGACATGGGCGCTGAACACACCACGTCCCTCTGTAGACGACCACTGGACTAAATCGGTGAGTTTTGGGCTTTTATTTTTGACACGAGGACGACTGGAAGACAGGAAGTGAGAGAGTGAGAGAGACAGGGCGAGCGAGCATGTGTTAATGATGTGTTAATAGCAGCTCACGCTAACGAGTATCTGATGAGATCCATTCACTGAGACTCAGCAGACGACTACAACGCTGCTGCGCCTCCTCTTCACCTCCTCTTCACCTCCTCTCTAACTAACTCCTCTAACTATCTGACATCTAAATATGTTGACGTGTCTCAGAGTCTTCACGTCTAAAGAAATTCATTAAAAAAGAGAATCTGACGCTTCAGAGACGTCTTTTAGTAAATAATTATGTCCCGCAGAGGGCAGTAATACGACCATGCTAATAGAGATGCTAACAGCTAGCATGTCAGCGCAGCCTGAAGGTTGTTGGTTCTAAGCTGCTGGCCGGTCGGAGGTCTTTCTATGAGGAGTCTCCTTGTTCTCTGTGTGTCTTCTGTGTTTCCTCTCAGAGAGACATGATGAGACACATGACTCTACGTCACAGTCTAATTAATGGAAACATGTTTCCTGATTACACTCAATAAATCTTTTGGAAAAGTCACAGTGGTGAGGTGGTCAACACTGATGCCTCCCAGCCAGAAGGTTCTGGGTTCTAATCCAGACTGACTGGTTCCTTTCTGTGTGTAGTCTGCATGTTCTCCCTGTGTCTGCGTGGGTTCTCTCTAGGTTCTCCAGCTTCCTCCCAAAGACATGCTGGTTAGGTTCATTGGTGATTCTAAAGTGTCTCTCTGTGTTAGCCCTGTGATAGACTGGAGACCTGTCCAGGGTGGACCCCCCCCTCTAGACCAATGACAGCTGTGATAGACTGGAGACCTGTCCAGGGTGGACCCCCCCTCTAGACCAATGACAGCTGTGATAGACTGGAGACCTGTCCAGGGTGGACCCCCCCTCTAGACCAATGACAGCTGGGATAGGCTCCAGACCCCCATGACCCTTTAGAGGACAAGAGGCTACAGAAGATGAATGAATGAATGAATGTCTTCTGAATAAGAAGCCTCTCCCATAATTCCTCGTTTCCTTCCCTCTCTTCGGCTCCTTGTTTCCCAGTAACCTCCCTAGCTTGAGGCTCAGATTTGGAGACTCTCTGCTCAGGGACGTCGTCGTTGTTTGTTTCTTCACTGACTCCCACCTTCACATATGTTCATCCATATTTAATGTAGGGCGTCTAGCGGGCTGTGATTGTGTGTAAATGAAGCTGTCTGCATGTGTTTATGTGTATAGTGTGTATTTATATTTATATATTTATTTGTATGAGTGTGTGGTGGCTCCCCACCGTCTGCCACCATCTGCTGCTCTGACTGAAAGGAGCTGATCTCCAACAGGAAGCTGCTCTCTGCTGATGAACTGCTTTTCTGTTGCCAGGAGACAAAATAAAAATAAAGAAGCTGAATAAAAACATGTCAGATTCAGACGACTACGAGTTATGAAGAGTTAGGAGGAGGTGAAGAAGAAGGAGATCTGACCTAAAGAGGAAATGAGGACATAAAGAAGTGTCTTCTTAGTGTTTTGGTTAGAGAGGGAGCTGTCTAATAAACAAGGAGGAACGTTTGGTTCCTTGTTGTGAAGCAAGAACAGAGAACGGATCTAGTTTAAAGAGAAAAGGAAGTAAACGTGTCACATTAAGTCAGTCTTCTCTGGAAGACCTCCTGCCTGGTTCCTGTACCCAGGAGGTCGTCTCCATCCAGCCTCAGTGATCACCGTCCAGTTGTTCTTACATCCCGTGTGATGAAGGTGCTGGAGAGGTTGGTGTCGGCCCACCTGAGGCCACAGGTGAGATCTTCTTTAGACCCCCTACAGTTTGCCTACCAGCCGTGTCTGCAGCTGACTGGTGGTGGTGGAGGCTCAGTGAGAATCATTCTTTGATTCTCCAGACCCTTCTCTGCTCCTCAGCATCCTTGGTAGGGATGTGGAGGTGGTGGAGGATTACAAATACCTGGGAGGGACCATCGACACCAGACTGAACTGGAGGACCAACAGTACAGCTGTGAAGAAGAAGATGCTGGAGATCTTCTACCAGTCTGTTGAGGAGCAGCCTCTTCTCTGCTGGAGGAACATCATTACAGCCAGAGACGCCACCAGACTGAACAAAATGTTATCAGTCATTGATAACCCTGACCAAGTTCTATCTGGTGCAGTCACATATCCCAGAATGCATTTCAAAGACACTGCTGTTCTAGTTCCAGAACGACCGTCCTCCAGACTCTGAACTATCGAGGACTATGAATCTCTGAAGTTCATGTACTTCACTGACTTCTCCTTCATAACTGTCAGACAGTTGAGTTCTCTAGTGTTGTTGAGGTGCTGAGCATGCTCAGTGACTTACTTCCTGTTTCTCTCTACCTACAGCTCGGCCGCCATGTCTAAAGCGACGGTGAAGAAGCTGCACTGGCGCTCCAAGGTACCGACGCCTCCAGAGACACCTGGACTCCTCAAACACAAACTTCCTGGTTCCTTACTGATGTCCTCCATGTTGTCTTCAGGTGCAGGAGAGCTTCGTCCCGCTCGGTGGCGGCTCAGGAGAGTTGGGCCTGGCCATCGGGGGCGGGGCCGACTATGGCGAGTTTCCCTTCGTCACAGCAGCGCCCGGGGGCGGAGCCACAGTGGGCGACATCATCTTAGAGATCGGGGGGACACCAGTGTTGGGGATGACGCTCGGTGACGTCAGAGGAGTCCTCAACTCCTGTCCCCATCCAATCAGAATCAAGACCGTCTCTCCAGGTCAGAGGTTTCCTGATTATTTACTCTGAATAAGTTAATGAATGAATTATTAGTTCACTGACTGAACTGCTTAAATTCTTCTATTCGACCCGTTCACTCTGGTCACGTTCTTCAAGTCTAATTTTAATTTGAAAAGAAACCACTTCCTGCAGCGGTCAGATAAATGAAGAGGAGTAACCCTGTCCTTATTTGGTCCTGTGTGTGTCAGGCTCGTCTCTGTGTAAAGACCTCAGGTTGTACCTCAGCAAGTGTTTCACTCCAGGATCCATGGACAGTCAACTCCAACAGCTGATCAGAGAAAACCTGTACCTGAGAGCAGTGCCCTGTGAGACACACACCTGACACACACCTGACACACACCTGATACACACCTGACACACACCTAATACACACCTGATACACACCTGATACACACCTGATACACACCTGATACACACCTGATACACACCTGACACACACCTGATAAACACCTGATACACACCTGACACACACCTGACACACACCTGATACACACCTGACACACACATAATACACACCTGATACACACCTGACACACACCTGACACACACCTAATACACATCTGATACACACCTGATACACACCTGACACACACCTAATACACACCTGATACACACCTGACACACACCTGATAAACACCTGACACACACCTGATACACACCTGATACACACCTGACACACACCTAATACACACCTGATACACACCTGACACACACCTGACACACACCTAATACACACCTGATACACACCTGACACACACCCGATAAACACCTGACACACATCTGATACACACCTGACACACACCTGATACACACCTGACACACACCTAATACACACCTGATACACACCTGACACACACCTGACACACACCTAATACACACCTGATACACACCTGACACACACCCGATAAACACCTGACACACATCTGATACACACCTGACACACACCTGATACACCTGACACACACCTGATACACACCTGACACTCCTGAAACACGCCTGATACACACCTGACACACACCTGATACACACCTGATATACACCTGACACACACCTGACACACACCTAATACACACCTGATACACACCTGACACACACCCGATACACACCTGACACACATCTGATACACACCTGACACACACCTGACACACTCCTGACACACACCTGATACACACCTGACACTCCTGAAACACGCCTGATACACACCTGACACACACCTGATACACACCTGATATACACCTGACACACACCTGACACACACCTAATACACACCTGATACACACCTGACACACACCTGATACACACCTGATACACACCTGACACACACCTGACACACTCCTGACACACACCTGGTATTGACATTGATCATATCGATGGTTCTCAGGTACGACCCGTCAGCCTCGGGACGGTGAGATCTCAGGTGTCGACTACAACTTTGTTTCCATTGAAGAGTTTTTCTCTCTGGAGGAGTCGGGAGCTCTGCTGGAGAGCGGCAAGTTCAAAGGTCAGACAACAACAACAACAACAACACAATAACAACACAGCAACCTGTAAAAAGCTCAGTGTGAGGCGAGGTGTTTTTACAGTGTAAGGTAACCGTGGTGACTGAATTGGGTTTGGGAGGTAAAGAGGATTGTGTGTCTCTAATCCCTGAAATGTTCAGACCCTCGTATTAATCTGACGGGATTAATGAAGCTAAAATAGAAACTGAATTCACCCGTTCACATCTGGTTCATCTCTGAACCGTCCTGAGTTTTAAATCGTTTACTGTCAGATGAGACAAAGAGACAAAACTGATCCAAACTGACAACAAATTATTCGTCCAATCACAGGAAACTACTACGGAACGCCCCGCCCCGTCCACATCGGTCCAGAGAGTCCACCAATCACGTACCAGGAGCATCGGAACCTGCTGAGGAACTTCAGGACGAGGAGCAAGTCTCTGAGTAACCTGGAGAAGGCTGTGGAGGAGGGGGACAACAGTGAGGAGGACAGTGGACAGACAGGTAGACAGACACACGTCCTCACCGCTGTCTCACCTGCACAGGTAAGACAGAAGGCTCATGAGTCTCTACCTGCAGGGCCGGCCGGAGTCCCGCCCACCACCCTGCCGCTCAGCCAATCATGGGAGTCAGCCATGGGGAGTCGGGAAGTAACTGAAAATGGAGGTAGAAGAGGAGTCGGGAGGGGAAGAGGAGGAGGAGCAGGAGGAGCAGGAGGAGGAGGACCGCTGCCTGAAAACTGGGAGCTGGCCTTCAGTGATACGGGGGAGCCGTACTACATAGAGTGAGTCAGTGTTCACCAGTGATCACACTCACTGAGCTGAATTCAACAGAAGAGAAATGTGCCTAAAATGTGACGTTATTTGAATGAAGTCTGGTTCTGACGACTGAACCCACTTCACACATCACTGTTTCCTGTTTGTGATATCAAAATAAAAGTCTTTCTATAAAAACACTAACTTCAGTCACGTTTCAACGACGATGATGATGATGATGATGATGATGATGATGATGGTGATGATGATGATGATGATGATGATGATGATGATGGTGATGATGATGATGATGATGATGGTGATGATGGTGAT
Source organism: Chelon labrosus (assembly GCF_963514085.1). Classification (NCBI taxonomy): domain Eukaryota; kingdom Metazoa; phylum Chordata; class Actinopteri; order Mugiliformes; family Mugilidae; genus Chelon; species Chelon labrosus. Next base: position 63,677 of record NC_140360.1, read on the forward strand.
GATGATGATGATGGTCTCTCTTTCAGTCATAACTCAAAGACGACCAGCTGGCTGGATCCTAGAACTCAGAACAAAGAGACGACTTCCAGTTCAGAACGTGAGTCTGGTCTGATTTGATCTACTGTCTACTTCTCGTAAACTTCCTGTTGGGGCTTTTATTTTGACAGCTGCAGCCAGCAGGGGGCAGCACAGACTAACACAAACCTCTCCCGTTAGTTCCTCTTTATTCTGTCTTCCTCCTGCACCAATGACCATCAGTTTTTAACAGAATGGTGCAGGTACAGATTAGTGAGTTTTACTCTGAAAGGAAGAGTCCACTTCCTGTTGTCCCGGTACACCTGGTCAGGTGATCTGAACTCTGTCCTCTCCTTCAGTCCCAGAGTTCACAGAGCAGCCCAGTCAGCTGAAGGGTTACTCCATCCACACCCGTCTCTCCAAAGGTCCACGAGGTTTTGGTTTCAACATCGTGGGAGGAAGTCGACCTCGGGAGTTTCTGCAGGTGTACAGCGTCACACCTGGCGGGCCGCCCGCTCTCAATACAGGTACAAATGCTGGTGCTGCACCTGGAGGAGTAACCACCGCCTCCAGCTGAGGTTTACATGCTGAAGTCATGAAGCTGCTGTTTGGTTCAGTCATCAGACACCTGTGTTCACACCTGGGACTAAATAAAATGTGTCTCCAGCGGCTGGTACAATATTCTACTGACCACATGATGGCGCTGCTCATTTACAGACACACAAACTGAGATCAGATCTCAAGTGCTGGCTGGGGACGCATGTGGAGACACATTTATATTAAGACCAGGTGGAGACACAGGGACATAGAGATGGACAGGTGAGACGAGGTGAGACCAGGTGTTGATGATCTGAACGAGGTTTGTAGAAGCAGCTTCTGAACTAAATCTAAATCTGAGACGGTGGAGAAGGTCTCTGATCTGGTTTTCAGTCTGAACCATGAACCTGTGACTGACTGGACTCTGTTCCTGCAGCGGACATCTTGGTCTACATCAATGATAACTGTGTGCTGGGGCGCTCTCACAAGGAGGTGGTGGAGATGCTGAAGTCGGTGCCGATGGGTCAGAGCGTGGACGTGGTTCTGAGGAGGGGATACCCGATGCTTTACAACCCGGACGGATGTCCCAAACAGAGTCTGGAGACGGTACAGAGACCAACCATCGTCCTTTAAACCCGTGGCCTCTCCTTCATCTGAGACGTTCTCTCAAATTAAATTCTGTTCACGTCTGATTTCCTTCCACAGCCTCAGACGCCCAGCGAGTCGTCCAGCCTGAGCCGAGGCCTGACGCAGCTCACCTACAGCCGGACGCCGGAGACCAACGGCAGCACGGCAGGTCAGAGTTAAACTGTGGGGGGGGGGGCAATGAGATTAAGTTCATCTGAGTTAACAGATTATTGATCATTTCTGACTCCTTCAGCTCAAACTCCGCCCTCCTACGCTGCTCAGCCAATGACAAATGGACTGACAGGCCCGCCCACACCCCCGTCCTCTGTTACCCCGCTGGGTCAACCCCCCCCTCCCGACAGGACACCAGCCAATCACAGCGACTCTGACGGCAGCCTGTCCAACGCTGGAACACGGAGGTCAGTGTTAGCATTAGCAACATTAGCTCAGATCTCTCTATGCATCGTCCTCCAAGTCTTCAGGTCCAGGTCCAGGTCCAGGTGAGTATCAGGTCATTAACAGACTCGAGTCATGTGACGTCCTTCAGAGCTGAACACTTGGAGGAAACGTCTTCTAGTCCAGATGAGTTTGTTGCTGTGTGTTTTTAAAACTCCCTGACCAGGAACCTCCTTTAGATCCTGGTTCCTCTGGTAGAACAGGAACCTCCTTTAGATCCTGGTTCCTCTGGTAGAACAGGAACCTTCAAAGATCTTTGGTCCTGGGGGAAAGTTTCTGCATCACTCCTCTTCCTCCTCTTCCTCCTCTTCCTCACAGGTCTTCTCTGATTTGCTACAACAGCAGCACCCTCCCCGCCTTCTCCTCCTCCTCCCTGCTCCACCGTCAGAACTCCAAGTCTTCAGAGAGCGACCTGTCCACGTCCACCCTCCCCATGTCCTTCTCCACGCTCCCCATCACCTCCTCGTCCTCCCACACTCTGTCCAAACTGCCCCTGTCTCAGCCTGAGACGGGTCTCCTTCAGACCTCAAACAACACCCCGTCCTGCTCCACACCCCCCGGGCCTCCGGTGCAGCGCCCACCGATGCCCCAGACCTCCCTCGCCCTGGCCCCATCGAGAGACATCCCGCCCTGCGGCTTCAGCGGTTGCCCAGCCAGTCATCCAGTGCCCCCGGCCGCGCCCCGAGGTAACCCTGGCCTGGTGCTTCCCCTTGGGGCTGGGTCGCCCGGGGCGGTCCCAGGCGGGGAGCTGGTTCCGGTGGCCCTGGGTCGCAGCGAGGGCGGTGGGCTGGGGTTCAGCGTGACAGCGGGAGGACAAGGAGGTCAGCTGGCCGTGGTGAGGCGGGTTTGGGATCGGAGGCAGTGCCCCTCGCTGCAACCAGGAGACGCCATAGTGAAGATCAATGGAGCAGATGTTCAGAGCCTCAGCTTCTCCCAGGTGAGGAACAGTCCAATCAGCTCACAGGTGCTTGGTTCTGTCCCGATCGGTATCAGGAAATCTTTAGTAGTTATTTAATATAGGTCCGTCATAAACCAAAACCACGTCCCTGTAGGATTAGAACTTCTGCTGTTTGTGGTGGCTGGCATCAAAGCTGCTAAAAGAAACGAAGAAGAACCAGAAGAAGAACCAGCAGAAGAAGAACCAGAAGAAGAAGAACCAGAAGAAGAACCAAACAAAGAAGAACCAGTATAAGAACCAGCATTAGAAGCCCAAAAGAAGAAGAACCAGAAGAAGAACCAGCAGAAGAACCAGCGGAAGAACCAGTGTACGAACCAGAAGAAGAACCAGCAGAAGAACCAAACAAAGAAGAACCAGTATAAGAACCAGCAGAAGAAGCCCAAAAGAAGAAGAACCAGAAGAAGAACCAGTATAAGAACCAGAAGAACCAGCAGAAGAAGAACCGAAAGAAGAAGAACCGGAAGAAAAAAAACAAAAGGCAACACAAGAACCACAAAAAGTTGAACAAGATCAGGTCTACCATGAACCGAGAAGATCTTCTTTAGAAGATCAGGTCTACCATGAACTGAGAAGATCTTCTGGTTCTTCTCGGTTCCTGGTAGACCTAATCTTGTTCAACCAGAAGGAACCAGAAGAATAAAAACCAGAAGAAGAACCCTGGTTCTAACATGAAGGTAGTCCTCTGTTAGCCAGTATCTAGTGTAATGTGGATGTGTGGTGAGGTGGTAGTAGTTGATCATCTAAACAGAATCCATGGAGTCCACTCAGTCAAAGGCTGCACCCAAACAACAACAACAAACACTGAACGTTTAAAAGAAGAGAAAAGTTTCCTGGAGACAAAGATGTAAACCTTCGTTCTAACCTTGGTTCTAATGTTGGTTCTGACCTTGGTTCTAAAATTGGTTCTAATGTTGGTTCTGACCTTGGTTCTAAAATTGGTTCTGATGTTGGTTCTAAAATTGGTTTTGATGTTGGTTCTAACGATGGTTCAAATGTCGGTTCTAACCTTGGTTCTAACCTTGGTTCTAACCTTGTTTCCGTCCTCAGGTCCAGAGAGTCCTGCAGGAACACACCAAACAGGGGGAGGTGGTGGTCCTGGTCTTCAGAGGAGGTACCAACGCTCTGAGCCGGTTCATTGATGAACGTCATCGTTATTACATATGACTCTAACTTTCTCCCCCCTCCTCCCCCAGGTCCTGTCTCCTCCCCCGTCGTCACCCCCAACCTCTATAAGCCCCTCCCCTCCCCACATGGCCTGTCCACCACCCCTTCCTCCCACCCTCCTCCCACTACAGCCGACTTGCCTTCCCCGTCCACTGGTGCCTTGGTGGGGGGCGTCCCCCTGCTCAGCCAGGCTGGATTGGCCCTCGAGAGTCCACAGGAGGGGCCCCTGCCAGCTCCAGGGACCCACCAAGGTAAAGGCCAGACTCTCCTCTTGGTTCACGTGTCCTGATTCCTGTTGCCCCCCCGGTCACACTGATTCGTTCCTCCTCTTCGTCTCCTAGGGGCCCCTCCGGCCCAGACGCCTAACGGGCCCCCAGCCTCGGCCCTCATCCAGAGCACCAGCTTCCTGGACTCGGTTCCTGTGACGCTGACCTTAGAGCCACGTGACTTGCTCGGTGTGGAGGAGAGCGCCGGCGGGCCCCCACCGGTCAGAGGGGGAGGAGCTGCGGGAGCCGTCTCCAAGGACACCAGAGGAGGAGGAGGCGGGGCTAAGACAGCGGAGGTGGAGCTTCGGAGGCGTCCGGGAGAAGGATTCGGATTCGTCATCGCCTCTCAGGAAGTGAATGGAGGTGAGTGGATGATCAACAGCCCCCCACTGTTTACCAACCATCAGTCAGTCACATGGTAACGGGAAACAGGATTTCCTGCATGTGATTTTCAAAGTAAAAGACCCAATTTATACAAAAAAACAGTAAACTGTGTATTTAAGTAGAACTGAGATACACAGTTATTGTCAGTTATCGTTTTATTTTACAATAAAGCAGGAAACAGTCGTGATTAGTTTATAATTAGTTTCTTAATGTCTTAGATAAATAAAGTCGTCTATATCTATATTTATATCTATCAACGCTCAGGGTTCAGCTTCACTTTGGTCTGGTTCAGGAGGGAGCGACGCCTCCCCCTCCTCTCCCTCGTCCACCCTCCTCCCCTTCCTCCACGTCCTCCTCTGAGGACATAACAATCATGTCCACTGTTGACCCCCCCCTCCATCTGTGGGTTTCCCTCCCTCTCTTATCTGCTTTAGCCCCGCCCCCTCACTGCCTCGCTCTCTGCAGCTCAGCTCATACTCAGTCTCACTCGCCCACTGTCAGAGACATACCTGCCTCAGAGACAGAGACCCAGAGAGACAGACAGACAGAGACAGACAGAGACAGAGGGACAGGTGGTCTAGTTGTAGTCTTGGTTCTGGTTCTGGACGTCATCATGTTGGAGCGTCTGCAGTCGGCTCTGAAAACTATGAAGGAATCAAAACGTAAGTTCAGTTCTTCTACCAGACTGAAGGACGTTTGGACGTCAGGACTTTACAGAGACATCAGGACCTTACAGAGACATCAGGACCTTACAGAGACATCAGGACCTTACAGAGACATCAGGACCTTACAGAGACATCAGAGACATCAGGACTTTACAGAGACATCAGAGACATCAGGACTTCTTCTGGTCTGACTCCACTGTCTCAGTCTCTATGATGTCTAGTCCAGTGGTTTGAGATCAGATCTGTAGAACTGCTCCTTCATCTCCTCCTCCTCCTCCTCCTCCTCTTCCTCCTCTTCCTCCTCCTCCTCTTCCTCTTCGTCTTCCTCCTCCTCCTCCTCCTCCTCCTCCTCTTTCTCCTCCTCTTCCTCTTCGTCTTCCTCCTCCTCCTCCTTCTCCTCCTCCTCCTCCTCTTCCTCCTCCTCCTCCTCCTCCTCTTACTCCTCTTAATCCTCCTCATCTTCCTCTTCGTCCTCCTCCTCCTCCTCCTCCTCCTCTTCCTCCTCCTCCTCTTCGTCCTCCTCCTTCTCCTCCTCCTCTTCCTCTTCGTCCTCCTCCTCCTCCTCCTCCTCCTTATCAGCTGGATTTCTCAAATACTTTCTCCTCATTGTAATCAGCCATAATCGTGTGTGTGTGTTTTTATGTTGTTGTGGGGACATTTGTTCCTGAGAGTTAAACCTGTTCAGACCTGGTTTCAGGGTAAAGGTCAAGGAGTGTGTGTGTGTGTGTGTGTGTGTGTGTGTGTGTGTGACCCATGTGACCAATCAGTGTTCAGGATTAAAGGAGCGTTTGTTAAAGTTTAAATCTGTTCCTCTCGACCCAAAAGCTAAACAAACCTGAAGAGCCTCAGATAATAAACTCTAAACTCTGACATCAGATTTATTTAAAGAAATGACTGAAGATCAAAGACTGAGACATTAAACCAGACATTCACTGAGTAGATGTTTGGTCTCTGGTGTTACACTTCTGTGTGTGTGTGTGTGAAACTGAAACTGCTAGCGTAGCGCCACTGAACTAAGCTAACATGGCCAAGACATTGATTCTAGACTAACAGTACCAAAAAGCATTTTATCTTGCTTCCAGTTTTTCTGCTATGCTAAGCTAAAACTCTTGGACCTGTCCTGTACATCTGGAGACCTGTTGAACACTAACTTAGTGTAGGAAAGTTAGTATTTTAGTCAAATGTTCAACTTTAATCCTGACTTTAATCCATAACTGAGTGGAGACTGAGTGTGTTTAGTGAAAACCTTAAATACAGAATCGTCCTTGTTGGGTTTAAAACTGGAGCACAGACACGACTCAGGATGGATGTAGATGAAGGAGATGAAGATGAAGATGAAGACAGCTCACTGTCTTATCTCAGAGTTTGTGTCGTCGTCCTGTCCTGATGTCTTCTAGTGTCCTGATGTCTTCTAGTCTACCCGTGAATGGACATTTTTAGGGAATACAGACAAACATTGCTGCAACTTCAAATGCTAAAATAAAGCGTTGAACATCTAAGAGACTATACAGCACAGAAAGTTTAACGGAAGAAACTATTTATAAAATCTCAGCTGTAACTGAACGAAGTAGCTAGCATTAAGCTAACTGCTCTTAAACTTTGAATGTCCAGCAAGAAGTGAACTAACAGGGACATGGATTTAACTACAGCTCAACTAAACTAAAAAGCTACATTAGCTGTCTGCTAACTGGACCTGAAGAACCTGAGATAACTTGTGCTAAACATGGTCAAGTAGCTAACTCTAAGCTAACCTGACCAAGTAGCTAACTCTAAGCTAACCTGACAAAGTAGCTAACTCTAAGCTAACCTGACTAAGTAGCTAACTCTAAGCTAACCTGACCACGTAGCTAACTCTAAGCTAACCTGACCACGTAGCTAACTCTAAGCTAACCTGACCAAGTAGCTAACTCTAAAGTAACAGTTAAGCTACAACTCTTTGACCTGAGACACAAAGATAAAACTAACTCTGAGCTACGCTAACACGACCAAGAAGCTAGCACTAAAATAAACCAAGGCGTTGAGAAGACTGATAATAAATTGGTTTTTGACCCAAACAGAATCTTTTATAGTGTTTTACATGATAATAACAACCTGAATGTGTTGGTTTATTTATGATGAGATACTATAAGAAGCTTTAATTTATAAAAACCTTGATGTTCATAGCGTGTGGGTTTGTTACGCACTCGATGATGACGGTGGAGATGATCTTGTCGTGGAGAAAAGAAGGAGCCAGCTTCAGTTTGAGTTTTACCTCATCAGGTTAATATTTTATCGATGTTCTTGCTGCAGCAGATCCAGAGTCAGAACTGTCTCTACCAAATGTTCTTATACATGATTCATGGAGTCAGCTGCAGAACACGGAACTCAGAGCGACAGTGAACGCATCGCTGCAGGAGAAACTGTAACACACATGCTTCTGACTGGCTCGTTGAAACCGATGGAGTTTACTGTTCACTGTCAGAAGCTAGTTAGCATTTAGAAGCAGCTTCTCTCTCTGGCTCAGTTCAGTTGTTACAGATACTTGAATACGATGTTTATCGAACACGCCGACGGTCTGGTTTGGTTTGGTTTGGTTTTGGTTTCTAAATAACACCCCTCCTGTTCTTTCTCTGCAGCTTTGAACACGTTGATCTCAGCACGTTCTTATCAGTTCACCCTTGGCTTTATTTGAACAGCGCCAGGCTCACAGACTTTGATATGTTAAAGCTTCTTGAAGTGACTTTAAAGAGCCATTCTCTGTGAATCCTGTTTATGTTTCAGCCCCGCTGAGTCCGGCTCGGTTTATTTGTTCAGACTCTTTAGAAGCTTTAGACGTTGACAGCAGCAGTCAGGCCTGAACAGCACCAAGTATAAAGAGACAAGCTCACCTCTACTTACATGTTTCTAACAGAAACACTGAGGACCCAGTGTAGAGCCTTGAGGTGCTCCTACGTCATGGAGGTTCATTGAAGTGAGGAACAATAGTTATTTGGTCGGTCACTGGGTGAAATGTATCAGACAGCAAGTTGGACATTTTGTCCTCAGAGTTGACTTTGACAAGGACCAAATGACAGAGTCACAGCATCTAGAGACTGCTTTGTCTCTTGTAGCTTTGTCTCTTACTGAGTGAACTGTATTTGTGTTGTTTTATTCAGGTCTCAGTGTTGACATAATCTCTGTCCTTCAGTTGCTTCATGTTTTATCTGCTCTGTTGCCGTTTCAGGGTCAGTCTGTGGTCATGTGACCTGTCCCGTCACTCTGTGGTCATGTGACCTGTCCCGTCACTCTGTGGTCATGTGACCTGTCCAGTCGGTCTATAGTCATGTGACCTGTCCCGTCAGTCTCTGGTCATGTGACCTGTCCCGTCAGTCTCTGGTCATGTGACCTGTCCAGTCGGTCTCTGGTCATGTGACCTGTCCAGTCGGTCTGTGGTCATGTGACCTGTCCCGTCAGTCTCTGGTCATGTGACCTGTCCCGTCGGTCTGTGGTCATGTGACCTGTCCAGTCAGTCTCTGGTCATGTGACCTGTCCCGTACCTGTCCCGTCGGTCTCTGGTCATGTGACCTGTCCCGTCAGTCTATAGTCATGTGACCTGTCCCGTCAGTCTCTGGTCATGTGACCTGTCCCGTCACTCTGTGGTCATGTGACCTGTCCAGTCAGTCTATGGTCATGTGACCTGTCCCGTACCTGTCCCGTCAGTCTCTGGTCATGTGACCTGTCCCGTCAGTCTATAGTCATGTGACCTGTCCAGTCAGTCTATGGTCATGTGACCTGTCCCGTACCTGTCCCGTCAGTCTCTGGTCATGTGACCTGTCCCGTCAGTCTGTCCTTTGTTCTCAGTGATTAGTCTGAACCAGAAAATCCTTCTGAGAATTTCTCTCCCTCCTTCTCTGAAATCTCCACCGGCCTGGGTCAAGTGTGTGTGTGTGTGTGTGTGTGTGTGTGTGTGTGTGTTACTGATGTTATGGGGACATCACACTGTGGGGACTATGACTGCTTTCAGGGGTCAAAGGTCATGTCTCCATGTCTGATTTAGGTTAAAGCATGTTGAATGTAAATGCATGGAAGGTCCTCTGAAGTGATGGAAACCTGTCTGGCTGTGTGTGTGTGTGTGTGTGTGTGTGCGTGTGAACTTGGCAGCCATGTTGTTTTTCTCTGAGTTGAGTTCAGATCTAAGAACCAACCGGGACGGTGTCCAAGACGTTTCAACATGTTCTCCAGGAGAACAGAACGAGTTACACACATAAGAGTTAGAGATGTTTAATGAGTCCTGGTGTTGATATAGGTGAGTCCTGTAGCTCTGACTCGTCTCTGTCTCCTCTGGTTCAGTCGAGCAGAATGAACCGACCTCAATTATTAACTGAAGCACATTTATTATTACAGAGCAGAGACCAAGGAGGACCAGACGTAGACGTTCAGACTTTCAGCTCTAGTTGTTTCTCTACTGACAGATGAGGTTGTGGTGGTAACCATGGTAACCTTGGTCGTCTTCTAAGACTCTAGACATTCAGGACATGGAGGAGGACATGGAGGACATGGAGGACATGGAGGAGGACATGGAGGAGGACATGGAGGAGGACATCCTCTACTGTTCTATTTCCAGTAGACATGATGCTCGTAGTTCTCTCGTGATATTCAAGTGTCACTGACACATATTGAATAAAGTCGGCTTTAGTTCAAACTGTAGTAATCGTTGCCACGGTTACAGGTGTGTTTCAGTCTGATGTGTGACCTTGTGACCCCCCCCCCCCCCCCCCCCCCACAGCCCCCTCCCTGATGTCTCACCGGTTCGTGACGGTGCGTCGCCGGCAGCCCGGCAGCCCGGAGCGGGCAGATCCAGCCTGGAGACCAGCTGGAGGCGGTGGAGGGTCGACCTGTGGCGCCGCTGCAGCACCGAGACCTGGCCCAGATCCTGAGGAGGGCGGGTAACACGCTGAGGCTGAGCATCACCCCCCGACACCGTAAAGATACACGCAGTACATACACATGTAGAAACACACACAGAAATAATACACACTGACACACACCTGTTGTTACATGTCTCCCTCCTCCTCCTCATCCTCCTCCTCTCAGACTCCTCCTCCCTGTCAGGAGCAGACCTGGACATTGACGGCCGCTTGATGAAAGGATCCAGAGGGAGGTCAAAGGTCAGTAGTATCAGTAGTATCAGTATCAGTATCAGTAGTATCAGTAGTATCAGTATCAGTATCAGTAGTATCAGTAGTATCAGTATCAGTAGTATCAGTAGTATCAGTAGTATCAGTAGTATCAGTATCAGTAGTATCAGTTTCAGTAGTACCAGTATCAGTATCAGTAGTATCAGTATCAGTAGTATCAGTAGTATCAGTATCAGTATCAGTATCAGTATCAGTAGTATCAGTAGTATCAGTATCAGTATCAGTATCAGTAGTATCAGTATCAGTAGTATCAGTATCAGTAGTAGTATCAGTAGTATCAGTATCAGTAGTATCAGTAGTATCAGTATCAGTAGTATCAGTAGTATCAGTAGTATCAGTATCAGTAGTATCAGTAGTATCAGTAGTATCAGTATCAGTAGTATCAGTAGTATCAGTATCAGTAGTATCAGTAGTATCAGTAGTATCAGTATCAGTAGTACCAGCAGTATCAGTATCAGTATCAGTAGTATCAGTAGTAGTATCAGTAGTATCAGTATCAGTATCAGTAGTATCAGTAGTATCAGTATCAGTAGTATCAGTATCAGTATCAGTAGTATCAGTAGTAGTATCAGTAGTAGTATCAGTAGTAGTATCAGTAGTATCAGTAGTAGTATCAGTAGTAGTATCAGTGGTATCAGTAGTAGTATCAGTAGTATCAGTAGTATCAGTAGTAGTATCAGTAGTATCAGTAGTAGTATCAGTAGTAGTATCAGTGGTATCAGTATCAGTAGTATCAGTAGTATCAGTAGTATCAGTATCAGTATCAGTAGTATCAGTATCAGTATCAGTAGTATCAGTAGTAGTATCAGTAGTAGTATCAGTGGTATCAGTATCAGTAGTATCAGTAGTATCAGTATCAGTATCAGTAGTATCAGTATCAGTATCAGTATCAGTAGTATCAGTATCAGTATCAGTAGTATCAGTACTTTTTGTCTGGTGTCTCAGGACGAGTCCAGGTTCTACAGCGTGGATCTGGATCGTGGTCCCACTGGGTTCGGTTTCTCTCTGAGGGGGGGCAGTGAGTACAACATGGGACTGTATGTGCTGGGGCTGATGGAGGGGGGGCCGGCGCAGCGCAGCAACAAGATACAGGTACCTCATTAATTATTCATTATGAACTGTGAACATTAGCATTATTACCTCCTCCTGAAGACCATGTGACCAGGAGTGTGACCAGGTGTGTGACCAGGTGTGTGACCAGGTGTACCTGTGCTGCAGGTGTCTGATCAGCTGGTGGAGATAAATGGAGACAGTACAACAGGGATGACTCACAGTCAGGCTGTGGAGCAGATCAGGAGGGGAGGAGCCCGCATCCACCTGGTCCTGAAGAAGGGCAACGGATACGTACCTGACTACGGTACAGACACCTGACACACACCTGACACACAACTGATAACACAACTGATAACACACCTGGCACAAACCTGATAACACACCTGACACACACCTGATAACACACCTGATACACACCTGACACACACCTGATAACACACCTGATACAGACCTGATAACACACCTGACACACACCTGACACACACCTGACACACACCTGATAACACACCTGATAACACACCTGATAACACACCTGACACACACCTGACACACACCTGATAACACACCTGATACACACCTGATACACACCTGACACACACCTGATAACACACCTGACACACCTGACACACACCTGACACACACCTGACACACACCTGATAACACACCTGACACACACCTGATAACACACCTGATAACACACCTGACACACACCTGACACACACCTGATAACACACCTGACACACACCTGATAACACACCTGGTAACACACCTGACACACATCTGATAACACACCTGACACACACCTGATAACACACCTGATACACACCTGATACACACCTGACACACACCTGATAACACACCTGACACACCTGATACACACCTGACACACACCTGACACACACCTGATAACACACCTGACACACACCTGATAACACACCTGGTAACACACCTGACACACATCTGATAACACACCTGACACACCTGATACACACCTGACACACACCTGACACACACCTGATAACACACCTGACACACACCTGACACACACCTGATAACACACCTGACACACACCTGATAACACACCTGGTAACACACCTGACACACATCTGATAACACACCTGACACACCTGATACACACCTGACACACACCTGACACACACCTGATAACACACCTGACACACACCTGATAACACACCTGACACACACCTGATAACACACCTGGTAACACACCTGACACACATCTGATAACACACCTGACACACCTGATACACACCTGACACACACCTGACACACACCTGATAACACACCTGACACACACCTGATAACACACCTGATAACACACCTGATAACACACCTGACACACACCTGACACACACCTGATAACACACCTGATACACACCTGATACACACCTGACACACACCTGATAACACACCTGACACACCTGACACACACCTGACACACACCTGACACACACCTGATAACACACCTGACACACACCTGATAACACACCTGATAACACACCTGACACACACCTGACACACACCTGATAACACACCTGACACACACCTGATAACACACCTGGTAACACACCTGACACACATCTGATAACACACCTGACACACACCTGATAACACACCTGATACACACCTGATACACACCTGACACACACCTGATAACACACCTGACACACCTGATACACACCTGACACACACCTGACACACACCTGATAACACACCTGACACACACCTGATAACACACCTGGTAACACACCTGACACACATCTGATAACACACCTGACACACCTGATACACACCTGACACACACCTGACACACACCTGATAACACACCTGACACACACCTGATAACACACCTGGTAACACACCTGACACACATCTGACACACACCTGATAACACACCTGACACACACCTGACACACACCTGATAACACGCCTGGTAACACACCTGACACACATCTGACACACACCTGATAACACACCTGACACACACCTGACACACACCTGATAACACACCTGACACACACCTGATAACACACCTGGTAACACACCTGACACACATCTGATAACACACCTGACACACCTGATACACACCTGACACACACCTGACACACACCTGACACACACCTGATAACACACCTGACACACCTGATAACACACCTGGTAACACACCTGACACACATCTGACACACACCTGATAACACACCTGACACACACCTGACGCACACCTGACACACACCTGACACACACCTGATAACACGCCTAATAACACACCTGGTAACACACCTGACACACAGGTGATTGACAGCTGTGACTTCCTGTATGTCTCTAACTTCCTGTTCCTCTATTTTCTTCTTCATTGAATTTAAATCTGAACTAATGGGGGACCAGTGGGCGGGTCTACCAGGCCCAGGTCCAGGGGCCACAGTGGTGAGGGGCCCCTGGTTCAGACCTGATACTGATAGAACATGATCTCCAGTCTGTAAATCAGCAGCGCCATCATGTGGTCACAGCTGCTGTCTCTAATGGATCTCTACCTACCGCTGGATCAGAACCATCAACAGCTGCTGGTTGCCTTGGAGACATGATCCAGATGTTGGAACCAGATGTGACGTCAATCACACCAATCACAGCTCAGCTCCTCCTCCTGCTCTCTGTCTGACTCTTCTTTCTCTTCATCCTCCTCCTCCTCCTCCTCCTCCTCCTCTCCCTCCTCCTCCTCCCCTCCCTCCTCCTCCTCCTCCTCTTCCTCCTCCTCCTCCTCTCCCTCCTCCTCCTCTTCTTCCTCCTCCTCCTCTTCCTCCTCCTCCTCTTCTCCCTCCTCCTCCTCCTCTCCCTCCTCCTCCTCTTTTTCCTCCTCCTCCTCCTCCTCCTCCTCCTCCTCCTCTCCCTCCTCCTCCTCTCCCTCCTCCTCCTCCTCTCCCTCCTCCTCCTCCTCTTCCTCTTCCTCAGTGGAGCTGTCCAGCCTGTCTCTGTGTATGACCAACTCTAAACAGGGTGAACCGTGCTTCTACGTGATTGGACGCACTGAGAGCTCGCGGTCGGTAAACCCGTCGTCTCGTCTTCATGTCATTAACGTGTGACGTCGTCTGGTTCATCTCACGTGATGAAGATTGTTTCATCGTCTTTAGTTTCATCAAACACAGACCGATGTTTGAGGGAGACTGACGCCGGTAACCGCCCGTCTCTACCTGTCCTGTGATTGGCTGAGACACCTGTCAATCAACCTGACCGAGCCTCGATCTCCTCCAATCAAACGTCTGATCATCTCATGACATCTCGTTTCACCTCCATCAGCTGATCCCTCCTTCCATCACTAACGTTCTGTCTGTTCACAGGCCCTGAGGAAGGAGAACTCTCCCCCTCCTCCTCTTCACACAGCCAGGATGTGGATACAGTAACCATGACGACCGCCTCCCTGAGCCGGCAGACGGGAGGAGGAGAAGGAGGAGAATGGAGCAGGAGGAGGAGAAGGAGAGAGGGAGTAAGCAAACGTGGAGCAGGAGGTTTAGGGCCTCCTGATCTGGACCTGGACCGAGTGGAAGAGGAGGCACGGGAGGAGGAGAGGAGGAGGAGGGAGGAGGAAGAGGAGGAGGAGGAGAGGAGGAGGAGGAGCAGTCAGACCGTCAGACAGAAGAAGAGGGACGACCAGAGGGAGCAGGGGAGGAGGAGCAGGAGCTTACCCAGGAGCGATGCTCGATCCCTGGACTGGCCTCAGCTGCAGGAGGTGGTGGAGGAGCCTGCAGCAGGAGACGGGGAGAGGAGGAGGAGGAGGAGGAGGAGAGACGAGAAGAAGGAGCGTCCTGGGGCGGCGTTCTCCTTCCTCATGCCAATGGACGACGACGAGCGTCTGTCCGACAGCGAATCAGCAGCCAGCTACTCTGAGGTCAGCCTATCAGCAGCCAGCGCCACGGCCTGGACGGAGGAGGCCTATCGGAGGAGAGCCGCGTCGTCACGGCGACAGAGTGACACCTCCAGCCGCTGGGTGAAGCCGAGCCCCCAGAAGCTGACGCAGGTTCTGACTGGCAGCCGGCCCGGGGGGCAGGGACTGGTGGACGGGCTCTCTCTCTGATTGGCCACACCGAGGCTGTCCTCCTTTTTCATTCGCTAACATTTTCTTATTGGCTACTTATAAGGGCTTTTTTTGATTGGCCTGCTGAGAGAAGACCCCGCCCCTTCCTGCGTCCTATTGGACGACTGTTTCTGATTGGCAGGACAAGGACTCGTTTCTGATTGGCCAGTGAGCCGACGCCTTCATTTCAGTTTTACCCATCATGCATCAGTGCATCCTCAGAGCACATGATGAAGCCGCATCGGTCCTCATCACCATGGTAACGGCGACAATAGGCGTGTTCGACTTCATGCAGATCTGACTTGACGTGATGCATGCTGGGTTGTCATGCTCATAGAGCTCGAATATGATTGGTTAAAATGAACTTGTTCTACCCAGCATGCATCACGTCAAGTCAGCTCTGCTCAGATCTGCATGAAGTCGAACGCGCCTAATGTGTCTTTAGCCTCAGCTCCGCCTCTCTGGGAGTCAGACGAATGGAGGGGTCGTTGTTAAACTAAGCTAAGCTAAGCTAAGCTAAGCTAGCTAAGCTAAGCTGACGTTAGCCACAGGGATGCTAAGCTAGCTGCAGCAGAAAGAGGTGATGTGTAATTTTCACTTGAAGTTTTGAGGTTGCCCAGATCAGAGTGGACAGGTTACCATGGCGATCAGTGAGTCTGTTTGTGGCTTCATCATCTTCCTCATCTTCATCACCTCCAACTGCGTCTCTGACTCTAAACTCGTATGCAAAGCGTTTGATTCTCTGTGTAATCTGAGCATGTGAATATCACTGGAATGATTTTTTATTTTTATAAAGCTGAACATGTAAAAGCTCAGTGGATGATTATTATTATTAATATTATTATTACAGATTAAATACAGATGATCTGGTTTAACGTCTTTATTTGTAGAGTAGGAGACACACACACACACACACACACACAGCCTGTGGTCCTGCTCCGTTAATAAACTGTAGCATCACTGTGGCAACAAGTCTGGTCTCCTTCGCGACGTCGGTGGAGGAAGCAGCTCAGATCAGAACAGGTGCCTCATTTTACTGCAGCGGGAAGAAGAGACGCCGACGCCACTTCCTGTTCCTGGAGACTGGTCTCAGTGATCGGTTCGTTTGACAAAGACCAGGAGAACGTCGTTGTTCTGCTCGCTGTCCTACCTTCAACAACGTTTAAAGCTCTGGAAGCAGAGGAGACATCTGCTGGGCCAATCAGATCACTGGGGCGGGGCTTTATGTGGTGATGCACAGCTACCTGGTCGTATACATTACCTGAGCTAATGTTGTCATATTTAGGCTAACGTAGCCGCTTAAGTTATCTACCTGAGCCTCCATTAGCTTGTTTGGGCTAACAGTAGCTAACATTACCATATTTAGGCTAACATAGATGCACATGACGAGTTAGTCAATTGTTCTGGGTTCCAATCCATGTTCCGACTGGTTCCTTTCTGTGTGTAGTCTGCATGTTCTCCCTGTGTCTGCGTGGGTTCTCTCTAGGTTCTCCAGCTTCCTCCCACCGTCCAAAGACATGCTGGTTAGGTTCATTGGTGATTCTGTCTCTCTGTGTTAGACAGGGATAGACTGGAGACCTGTCCAGGGTGGACCCCCCCTCTAGACCAATGACAGCTGGGATAGACTGGAGACCTGTCCAGGGTGGACCCCCCCTCTAGACCAATGACAGCTGGGATAGACTGGAGACCTGTCCAGGGTGGACCCCCCCTCTAGACCAATGACAGCTGGGATAGACTGGAGACCTGTCCAGGGTGGACCCCCCCTCTAGACCAATGACAGCTGGGACAGACTGGAGACCTGTCCAGGGTGGACCCCCCCTCTAGACCACTGACAGCTGGGACAGGGTCCAGACCCCCATGACCCTTCACAGGACAAGAGGTTACAGAAGATGAATGAATGAATGAATGATTTGAGGAGGAGCATACGTCTCAGAGCTCTTTCCTGATTGGCTGTTGGACAACATAAAAACTAAATCTGATTCTTCAGATGATTGAAACACCAGGGCCCGTATTCCTAAAGATTCTAAGAATCCTCTCAGAGAGCTCCTATCTTAGCCTAAAAATTCCTAGCTAGGAGTCTTAGCTTAGGAGTGATTCCAGAAAATTCTTAGAGAACTCTTAGCAAGGAATGGACAGAAACTCTGATCTTAGTGAGGAGGTGTGGTTGACCCCGTTGCTAGGTATGAGTCATCATTTCAAGAGGTGTGATTGGTTGATCCTAAAAGCTAGATAAAAATACACTTTTGGTGATAATTGGCCTAGAATGGACATCAAATTAATAGACTTAATAACAGAATCTAATCTCTATGAAGACTGTATAATTATAAATAATACTTTACATAAAAATAAATAAATAGTACGCTATACTTTAAAAAGTATCCTATAAAATGTGTGATTAAACTCAGGCCACTACCACAGTATTCACATGCTGATAGTTCTATTTATTTGCTTTCATTCATTTACCACACTGGTAACATTTTGCACTTCACCTATTTGGTATTAACAAGAGTAAAATGTCTCAGCTTTCATCAGTTTCTGTGATTGCTAACCGGCCTAGAAGAAGCAGTGTTGGTTGATGTTCAAATCTTCCAAAAACCAAACAGCAGTGGAGAAGAAATGAAGCAGGAAACCCAACTGGACAGAGGAACAGTGTTTGTTCTGGATCAACTGGTCAATGAGAATAAAAGTGTTTAGAGTAGATTTGGCTCCAAGTCATCACTGCTGCATTGTTGCATTTTTCCTGTTGCTAAATACCTCAGTGTTGTGATGACTTTATTTCCGATGATACAGTTGTCCCTCGCTATAACACGGTTCACCTTTCGCGGCTCGCAGATTTTTTTAGTGCAATTTTGCATGCTTTTTTTATTTTTTATTTTTTATTTTTTACAGCGCATTGTTTTCTGCGTCCTGATTGGCTAAGGGACTGTAGCCCATTGTCAATCAGTCTCCTCTGTACGGTGTCTCTTGTACAGTACAGAATGCGTTCAGCTTGACACATTTACATATACAGTATCTTTGATCGCTGGCAGTGGGACTGAAGTGCGGTATGTTTGTAAGTTATTGAGAAAAGTGTATAAAGTGTGTAGTGAGGGGTTTTGCAACCGTAAAACATTTATAATCATTGTAAAAAATAAAGCTGACTACTTCGCGGATTTCGCCTATTGCGGGTTATTTTTAGAACGTAACTCCCGCGATTAACGAGGGACTACTGTATTGCGATTGTAACAAGCTTGATTGTCATTCAGTGTTTGGAGAATATCTCTCCTGTCTCTTCTTTCAGACATTTTCTCCTCTGCTTAAGAAATTCCTAAGGCTCCTAAAAGTCCTCCTCCCTGCTCTTAGCAGACCTCACCTTAGGAGCACTCTGAAGAGCTAAGATTCTTTAGGAATAGCTTTTATCTTTACTGGGAGCTACTCCTAACTTTGAGAGGGAAACGTCACGATTCTAAGAATTTTCTTAGAATTTGGCCACTAGGAGCAACTCTTTGATAAGAATCTTTAGGAATACAGACCCTGGATCAGATCATCTGGACGGTGACTCAACACTTTTAGCAGAGTGGCCTTTATTTACTACAGTTTAGTTTTCTTCTCTAACTTATAGGTTTGATCTGAAACAACAAGAATCTAATCTGAAGTTGACCTCCTCCTCCTCCTCCTCCTCCAGATGTTAGATGACCTGGATCAAAGCCCAGACCCAGAGACCAGTGATTTCAGGTCCTGAGGTCTGAGCAGCAGCGTCTGGTCTGGTTTCCTTTTATAAACCCAGAGAACATCTCTCTCATATTTATCTCCAGAACCACTTTCATCTAGAGAACCTTAATGTGTTCACACTCACCAGCAGTCTGAGTTAAACCGGTTCTCATCATCCACATTTAAGACCCTTCAGCCACAGTGAGAGAACAAACATAAAGAACATCCACCAGAGCCCCAGGCCTCATTCATTCATTCATTCATTCATTCATTCATTCATAAACACATCGGTTTGTTCTCCGGTTCTTCAGGTTCCTTCAGGTTCCTTCAGGTCTTCAAACAACTTTTGAGTCACTGAGGCATAAACCAATGAAAACGCTCTGTGAAGGTCACATGACCTCCAAAGCTCTGATGTCATCATGAAGACACGATTAAAACCTTCACCAGCTGAGAGGAGACATCCGTCCTCTGTCTCCTGGACGTTCAGACGTTAACGTCTCGGTGACCGGTGGAATCAGCTGACTGCGTCTGTTCCTGATCGCCTGTGATGCTGCTGCTGTGACTGAGGCCTCCATCTGTCACCCCCCTCCTCACCCTGCTCCCCCCTCAGAGCCTCCTGCTGCCTGGAGGACGATGTTGTGCAACGCAGGAGGCTTCTGGTTTTCCGGAGCCAGAGAAGAAGGCGAGGAGAGGAAAAGGGAGAGAGCGGTTGGTGGTCTGAGGGCGTCCAGAGACGAGCCGAGAATGAACCACAGCTCAGCCACATCCACACGCTGCAGCCGCTAGCCGTTAGCCGTTAGCGCTGCTACCCACACACACGCGACCCCATCATCTCCACACAGAGGAGCTGGAGGGGCCCCCGAGGCCCCCAAGGCCCCTGAGGCCCTGGCAGAGGAGGAAGATGATGAGGTTTGTCCTGATGGTGTTTTCGGAGGATGAGGTCCTGCAGGAGAAGACGGACATGATGGACGGCTCAGGCCAGACGGGAGGTGGGGGGTCCCAACCTACGGCCCATGGTCCATTTTTAATTCCAAACATATAATGGAACGCGGCCCACACATGGACCCGGACCCGGACACGGACTATTTAGTTTTAACAGCAGGTGGCGCTGCAGCAAGAAAACGCTTTATATATTAGAACCAAAGAAAGAGAAGGAGTTCAGAGACAACGAGGGAGGAAGAAAGAGGAGAAACCAAACGTCTGAAGGTCTACAGCTGAATCAGGTCTACAGCTGGTTCAGGTCTACAGCTGGTTCAGATCTACAGCTGGATCAGGTCTACAGCTGGATCAGGTCTACAGCTGGATCAGGTCTACAAACACAGATGTTATGTGACGTCACAAGCAGAGATCTCTGACACGTTCTTCATCTCAACCAACATGTTCCACAGATACTTGATCAGTTTGGGATCTAGTGAATCTGGAGGCCAGGTCAACACCTTGTGCTGTTCTTCATGTTTTTTTTTTTTTAGTTGTTCCTAAAGTGTTTTTGTGTGTGTGTCTGTGTCAGGCTGCATCCTGCTGGGGATGGCTGCTGCCATCAAGGAGTGTCATTGCTATGGGGTGGGGGTGCCTGGTCTGGTCTAGGTGGGGGTGTCTGGTCTGGTCTAGGTGGGGGTGCCTGGTCTGGTCTAGGTGGGTGCTACATGTCTAAGTAACATCTACACCAATGAATGCCAGGTCCAGAAGTTTCCCAGCAGAACACTGAACTGACACAAGATGTGGTATTCAGTGTTCATAATGTTGTTTACTCTTCACACATTACGTTGACACACATCTACTAGTTTCTACTCTGCTGGATTTATCATTTATTGTAGTCCAGGGCCCTTAAAGGCCTCGCTCCATCTGGTCTCAGTAAAGTTCCTCCAGCTACTAGAACCTTCTGCTGAGGAACCAGCTCAGGTTCAGAGTGAAGGTTCTGATGAAGCTGTAAATGAGGTTCTTGTTTATGTGTCTTTATTTTGTGTTTTATTGTTTTTATCTTTATTAACTGTGACGTTGGTTCTACGTAAATAAAAATAATTTTATATTCTTCTTATTAAAGTTGTGAACTGAATAACTTCAACACACAGGATCACGTCTTCATGAGGGTTTATTAAAAATAGCTTTGGTATAAAAAGTGTTATTATTAAAATAAACACTGCATCCATTAAACGTTAGCATGGTGAACAGGAACACGTTGCCATGGATACAATGAGTCACACCAAAGGCTGTGTTTGTCCTGAGTACAGAGTGGACCTGGAGCTTTTATTCTGAAGGAAGTACAAAAATAAAAATAAACTTCCTGTTCACCTGCAGCCAACACCTGGAACATAAATGCGAAGGATCACGTGACTGATGGATCATGTGACTGATGGATCATGTGACTGATGGATCACATGACTGATGGATCACGTGACTCTGATCCAGACCTGGAACTACTTCCTGTAGAGCTGACACATATCCATCCACCAGTAAAACCAGTCATGTTCACAAGGACGAAGTAAAGGAAGGAAAGACGGACGCCTCAGTGGGAGGGGCCACGCTGGACAGCCTGGCTTCTGATTGGTCAGTTCTTCTCTTGCTCTTGTTCTTATTTGTCACTTTTCTCTTCCTGGTCTGGATTCCTTCTCTCTTCAAAGCCAGAGGACGATCGACCTGGAAACAGTCAGAGTACACATGTACTACATGTACTACATGTACTACATATACTACACCGGTACTAACTATTGGAGTCTGTAGTAGAGTCTGTAGTACCTTGTGTAGTCTGTAGTAGTCTGTAGTACCTTGTGTGGTCTGTAGTAGAGTCTGTAGTACCTTGTGTAGTAGAGTCTGTAGTACCTTGTGTAGTCTGTAGTAGTCTGTAGTACCTTGTGTAGTCTGTAGTAGAGTCTGTAGTACCTTGTGTAGTCTGTAGTAGAGTCTGTAGTACCTTGTGTAGTCTGTAGTAGAGTCTGTAGTAGTCTGTAGTACCTTGTGTAGTCTGTAGCACCTTGTGTAGTCTGTAGTAGTCTGTAGTACCTTGTGTAGTCTGTAGTAGAGTCTGTAGTACCTTGTGTAGTAGAGTCTGTAGTACCTTGTGTAGTCTGTAGTAGTCTGTAGTACCTTGTGTAGTCTGTAGTAGAGTCTGTAGTACCTTGTGTAGTCTGTAGTAGAGTCTGTAGTACCTTGTGTAGTCTGTAGTAGAGTCTGTAGTAGTCTGTAGTACCTTGTGTAGTCTGTAGCACCTTGTGTAGTCTGTAGTAGTCTGTAGTACCTTGTGTAGTCTGTAGTAGAGTCTGTAGTACCTTGTGGAGTCTGTAGCAGTCTGTAGCAGTCTGTAGTACCTTGTGTAGTCTGTAGTAGAGTCTGTAGTACCTTGTGTAGTTTGTAGTAGTCTGTAGTACCTTGTGTAGTCTGTAGTAGTCTGTAGTACCTTGTGTAGTCTGTAGTAGAGTCTGTAGTACCTTGTGCAGTCTGTAGTAGAGTCTGTAGTACCTTGTGTAGTCTGTAGTAGTCTGCAGTACCTTGTGTAGTCTGTAGTAGAGTCTGTAGTACCTTGTGTAGTCTGTAGTAGTCTGTAGTACCTTGTGTAGTCTGTAGTAGAGTCTGTAGTACCTTGTGTAGTCTGTAGCAGTCTGTAGTACCTTGTGTAGTCTGTAGTAGAGTCTGTAGTACCTTGTGTAGTCTGTAGTAGAGTCTGTAGTACCTTGTGTAGTCTGTAGTAGAGGCCACAGGCGTTGCAGACAGGTTCTCCTGCAGCGTTTCTCCTCCACAGAGTCGTTCGTTTAGTCTGACAGTTGAAACAACGAGTTCCTTCTCTCTGAGTGACGGTCTGGAACCATGACAACACGTTAGTGTGGTCAGGTGTGTTCAGGTGTGTGTTCAGGTGTGTTCAGGTGTGTTTAGGTGTGTTCAGGGTGGTTAGGTGTGTTCAGGTGTGTGTTCAGGTGTGTTCAGGGTGGTTAGGTGTGTTCAGGTGTGTGTTCAGGTGTGTGTTGAGGTGTGTTCAGGTGTGTATTCAGGTGTGTGTTCAGGTGTGTTTAGGTGTGTTCAGGTGTGTTCAGCGTGGTTAGGTATGTTCAGGTGTGTGTTCAGGTGTGTGTTGAGGTGTGTTCAGGTGTATTCAGGTGTATTCAAGTGTGTGTTCAGGTGTGTGTTCAGGTGTATTCAAGTGTGTATTCAGGTGTGTGTTCAGGTGTGTTCAGGTGTATTCAAGTGTGTGTTCAGGTGTGTGTTCAGGTGTATTCAAGTGTGTGTTCAGGTGTGTGTTCAGGTGTATTCAGGTGCGTGTTCAGGTGTGTGTGGTCTCACAGTTCTCTTCTTTGGTCTCAGCAGTGGTGTGTCATCAGCTTCCTGTCGGAGGCTACAGGTGTTACACAGGTGTCTACCTGCAGCGTCTCTCCTCCACAGGGGGGCGCTGCTCGTCCCACAGCTCACACACTCACGTTGCTCTGAACACAACACACCTTAATTAATACAACACACACACACACACACACACACACACACACACACAATCCTCACCTGGTCCACATCCCCAGGACTGACAGGTAGGTGAGGCCCAATCACCTGAAGAGGTGTACAGGTTGCCATGGTGATGATTCCATGTAGGTGCTGAGGAGAGGAGGCAGGTAGGGGGCGGGGTTGAGTAGGCGGAGTCATCCAGCCAGGGGGAGGGATCTAGGAGCTGGGAGCTGGCCTGGTGGCACGTATAAGGTGATTGGAGGATAGTGTCTGAGGGGGCGGGGCCAAACTGGAAACAGGAAATGAAGAATAAAATAAGGGGGAGGAGTTTTCTCAAAGCTGAAACAAATAATGAGACATGTCAAACACTGTTCCTCTTCTCCATCACCACATTAAGCCCCGCCCACACGATCTGATTGGCCCAGGAGCTCTTTACTGGAGTAGAATCAGTATTTTATTCTTCTTATTTGATTATAAGCAGCCGATAGTGGAGGTATGGGCGTGGTTAGCTCACGTTTATTAGAGGAATCTGAAACTTTTGATAAAGTTGTTGAATAAAAGTAAAATAAATAAATCAGTTAGTTTTTCTGTCTATAATTTAAACCTCGTATCCAATTTGAACTGAATAATCAGACTTCAGCCTTTATCTCAAACTAACAGCAAGTAATGAAAACCAGGAGACACCAGAGGATCCTCCTCCTCCTCCTCCTCCTCCTCCTCCTCCTCCTGGACATAAAGAGGATTCTGACCTTGGTGTTGGATCTGGGTTCAGATCTGGACCAATCAGCTGACGGAGCATAATCTGACATCATCTCTGTGCTTGTGAGGAGAAAGAAGAGTGGGAGCTCGTTCTAATCACAGGATCTTTGTTCCAGGGACAGAAAACAGGAAGTGTTCCCCCAGTCACAGTCGCTGATTGAAGAGCCGCTCAGAGTTACAACAGTTTTTACCTCCAGCTGCTCTGAGGAGGAGGAGGAGGAGGAGGAGGAGGAAGTATTTGGCTCCGCCCACAGAGTCTGAGCCAGAGGAGGAAGAGGATCCATCAGTCTTCTTCACCATCAGTGTTCTTAGTTCTTCCTCCTGAAGAACCAGAGATGCTGGACAACAGATGTGAGTGGACCTCAGGAAACGTCTCCTTTTCTTCACTTAATAATAAAAACCATCATCATCATATGATCCACATGTTTAATCAACCTCCACCATCTTTAAACGTTATTAATACACTGTCTGGCCAAAATAAAACAAAGGTCCCCCTCTAATATCTGGTTGGACCTCCTTTATCTCTGATTACAGCACATTCTCTGTGTCATTGTTTCTATAATCTCCAGTGTCACCGTGTCACTGACCTCATTCTTTGGACACATAATGTTGCTGAACCTAGACCTGAGCAACTGCAGCAACCCCAGATCATAGCACTGCCCCCACAGGCTTGTACAGTAGACACTAGGCATGATGGGTGCATCACTTCATCTGCCTCTCTTCTTACCCTGATGCTTCTCCACTATCCTTCCAGTTTTTAATAATGCCTTGGACAGTTCTTAACCCAGTTTTAGTAGTTTCTACAATCTCCTTAGATGTTTTCTCTGCTTGATGATGCCAATGATTTGACCCTTCAGCCTCTAGAACGTTCAAAACCATTTTATTCACTTCCTTGTTCTTTAAAGTCCTGACAGTAGATTATAATTATTATTATATAACTTTAAATATCTTTAGATCTGCTTCTACTGGACACTACGTTTCTAAACTTTATTTATCTTCTAATGTATTTAATATATTATTTATTTGGCCAGAACATGATAAACTGTTGAGCATCATTAGTTCACTATGTGTCTGTGGAGACGTTCATCCAGTAGTTTTTAATGTTTCCTGCAGCGCCACCTGCTGTTCATCCTCTAACTGAATCACAAACACAGAGACTTCCTGCAGCTCCTTCACAATAAAAGCCTTTCAATGAGGAGACCTAGTTTTTTTATTGTGTTTTATTTCTGTCTCATCTTATAAACAGAGTCTGAACTGGTCATGAATTGTTTTTCTTTTCTTTCTCGTTCATGTTTCATTCTGTCACTGATGACCTGTGATCATCTGAGACCTGCGTCCTCATTGGTCAGCGGTCTGATGGACACCTGGTGACATCACTTCCTGTCAGCTGGTGTCCAGAGGTAACGTCAGAGTCACCTGGAGGGTCAGAGGCAGGAGGCGTGTCCCTGCAGCAGTGCAGGGTCTATCACGCTGCTCTGCAGGGGCAGGTCCACTGAGAAGTCGGTGGGCGGAGCCTGTAGCCGCTGGCGAGGGGGTTGGCCCCCCCTCTGAGGGATGGGTAGCTCAGAGTGGTGAACAGGAAGAGGAGAGGAGAAGAAGTAAGGGTGGAGGAGAGCCTGCAGGAGGACGAGTGGAACGTCACCAACCAGTTCAGAAGATTCAATTCAATTTTAATTCAATTTTATTTATATAGCGTCAATAACAAAACAAATCGTCTCAAGACGCTTTACAAAAACCCGGCCTGAAACCCCCAGAGCAGCCTGAAGGCAACGGTGGCAGGAAAAAATCAGTTCATTCATCATTCATTATTCATCATTCATTCATTATTCATTCATTCATTAATTCATTCATTCATCCCACAGTGAAATGAATCAGTTCATATGATAATTGATGGAAACTCTTGTGAACACATGGACTCTGATCTGGGTCCTAGAGGTTCATCTCTGATATGTAATATTGGCTCATTTAGTCTCATAGTTCTGTTTGTGTTCTGCTGATAGAGACTCATTATCATGACATGAGGACGTCCTGGGGGTCCATCTCTGATGTCCACTTCCTGGTTCCTACCTGTCTGGCCGAGCAGCGCTGATTGGACGGATAAACCAGGAACTTGTAGAGCAGGTCGACGGCCTGAGGAGACGTGTCAGGAACGATCTCCTCCAATGGGATGGCTGGATTCTCCTTAAAGGTGATTTTATTGTAGTCTGGCAGCTCCACTATCTCCTGAAGACACAGAGGACAGAGAGACGTCCTCAAGACCGGAAAACAGATGAGATGAGACAGAGGTATGAGTTCAGGTGAGTGTGTGTGTGTGTGTGTGTGTGTCTCACGGGCCAGCTGTCCTGTGTGGGGGTTCCTAGGACTCTGAGGACACAGCAGAGCTGCTCGATGTCGTTCTCTCCAGGAAACAGAGGAGAAGAGTTCAGCAGCTCCCCGAAGATACAGCCCACCGCCCTGAAACACACCCCTGGAGTCAGAGCCCCGCCTCCTGTTGACCACCTGTTGACCACCTGCTGACCCCCTGCTGACCACCTGTTGACCCCCTGCTGACCCCCTGCTGACCCCCTGCTGACCCCCTGTTGACCCCCTGCTGACCACCTGCTGACCACCTGCTGATCCCCTGCTGACCACCTGCTGATCCCCTGCTGACCCCCTGCTGACCACCTGCTGACCACCTGCTGACCTCCTGCTGACCTCCTGCTGACCACCTGCTGACCACCTGCTGACCCCCTGCTGACCACCTGTTGACCTCCTGCTGACCCCCTGCTGACCACCTGCTGACCACCTGCTGACCCCCTGCTGACCACCTGTTGACCTCCTGCTGACCACCTGCTGACCACCTGCTGACCCCCTGCTGACCACCTGCTGACCCCCTGTTGACCTCCTGCTGACCACCGACACCCCTCAACACCTCAACTCACCACAGGTCGACCCCCTCGTCGTACTTCCTGGCCCCGTACAGCAGCTCAGGAGCTCGGTACCACCTGAACTCACACAGGACATCAGCTGTCACTTAACTGGGACATGTTCTACGTTCTAACAGCACAGAGGAACATTTTAGAACCAGTCTAGATTTCTATTAAAATAACAGATAAAGTATTAAAATGACAGAGTAATGTAGTAGAAACTACTCTAAACTATCATTATTATTATTATATATATCCAGTGCCAGTGGATGGAGGGCACCAAAGCTCATGTGACCTGACTGACCAATGAGGGCGTCCTCTGCTCACCTGGTGGCCACCTGGTGGCTGTAGAGTCTCTCTCCTCGCTCACTGAACAGCCGGGCCAGACCGAAGTCAGCGATCTTCAGATGACCTGAGGAGCTGATGAGGAGGTTGGCTGGCTTCAGGTCCTACACACACACACACACACACACACCCACACACACACACACACACACACACACACACACCCACACACACACACACACATTAATGTTCTCTGACCGTCTCTTGTCTCTCATGTCCACAGCAGACGACTCTTTTCTCACCCGGTGCATGATGTTGTTGTGATGCAGGAAAGCCACGCCCTTGAGCAGCATTATCATGTAACCTTTGACCTGGGCCGGGGTCAGAGGTCGCTGGGAGTTCCTGATGACCTCCGAGAGGTCCGACAGCATGAAGTCAAACACCAGGACGAAGCCGGTGCCGTGAGGGAAGACGTCCTTCAGCTTCACCACCTGACGAGGAGACGACAGAGATGAAACTAGACCTGGTCCTGGACTAGACCTGGTCCTCTGGAGACCAAGCTTCAGCAAACACTCACGTGGTGGTTGTCCTCGATCTCCTGCAGGGCCTTGATCTCCCTCAGAGCCTGGTTGGGGATGCCGTCCTCCAGCCTCCTCAGGGCCACCTTCTTCAGAGCCACCGTCTCTCCGGTCTGAGAGACAACAACAAGCTTCACGTCAAACCCCAGAGTCCTGATACAGAACCTGAGACCCGTTAACGGCCCAGAGTCCCACAGAGGAGCTCCTCCGGTACCTCGATGTGTTTGGCCTTGAACACGATGCCATGAGCTCCCTCTCCGATCCGGCCCAGGATGCTGTACTGCTCCATGTCCTCAGCTGTGTCCGGCCTTCATCAGATGTTTAGTATTTTTAAACTAAACTTACTCCTGCTCCGTCATGTTTAAAGTTACTCTGGAAGCCTTAAGATCCCGTGAGAAAGAAAAGCGTCTACTTTAATTCGGCATAACAAACATCAACAAATAGAGCGACCTGTTGGACAGAAATCTACTTTCAGGAAAGATAAACTCCGGCCGTGAGCTAGGGTTAGCTTACTGTTGGCCAACGTTGCCTTGGTAACCATCAAGCTAAGCTAACACGGCTAGAATTCAAACTAAACATTTGTTCTTGTTCGCTCTGAGCTGCAGGTGACGCGACGCATTGTTGCGTATTGATGTTTAAATAGACGTTAATTTAATGTCGCAGGTTTAAACGGTTTTAACAGAGTTTTAGATTTAACGGCTGAAGAGACTTCCGCGGTCCGCCATGTTTGTTTACAGTGACGTCACCAGAGCGGAACATCGAGTCAGAGCGGGAAGAAAAGAAAAAGATAAAATAATGACATGAAACTAAATCAATGTAACCGACAAACATAGTAAAACCTAAAACCATCAATAGAATGGTTGAAGATTATATTTTATATTTACACTAACTCTGTCGATTCCCTTGTTTTGAAATTCGGAAGTACTTCTCGACACTTGTTCACTTCCGGTTCAGAGTGTTGTTTACATCCGGTTTGCTGCGGCATGCTAACCCTGTGAAGCGGAGAGCTTCTACTCTGATAATGACGCCGAGACGTGGAGCTTAAAGTCGGGGACAGAATCAGGAGGAAGCCGCTGAACGCTTCATTCACCAGAGCCGGAAGTTAGATATTTATGTTGAAAGAGAAAACGGTGAAGATGTCTCCGCCCCTGGATGCTAATGCTAACGTCAATGCTAACGTGGAGCAGAAGGTTCTCCAGTATGAAAACTTCATCAACGAGGTTCTGAAGAGAGATTTACAGTAAGAGGAACAAATGAAAGCTCAATAATACAGTCATGATAATATGTTGATGTTTCTGTAATAAATGTGAAGGTAAATGAACTCAGTTTATCATTTAAAGTAAATCAGACTTTAATGTGTTGATGTAGTTTATAAATGATGATGATTGACAGGAAGGTGATGGAGCAGAGAGATCTGGTTTATGAGAAGATGTCACAATATCTGCAGCTGAAGAACGTGATACACACTCTGAAGGTACACACACTACTACACACTACTACACACTACTACACTACTACACACACTAACACACTAATACACTACTACACACACTACTACACACTACTACACACTACTACACACTACTACACTACTACACACACACTACTACACACACTACTACACACACTACTACACTACTACACACACTACTACACACTACTACACACACTACTACACTACTACACACACTACTACACACTACTACACACACTACTACACACTACTACACTACTACACACACACTACTACACACACTACTACACACTACTACACTACTACACACACACTACTACACACACTACTACACACTACTACACTACTACACACACTACTACACACACTACTACACACTACTACACTACTACACACACACTACTACACACACTACTACACACAATAATACACTACTACACACACTACTACACACTACTACACTACTACACACACTAACACACTAATACACTACTACACACACTACTACACACAATAATACGCTACTACACACACTACTACTACACTACTACACACTACTACACACACTACTACACTACTACTACACACACTACTACACACACTACTACACACTACTACACACTACTACACTACTACACACACACTACTACACACACTACTACACACAATAATACACTACTACACACACTACTACTACACTACTACACACTACTACACACCAACACACACTACTACACACTACTACACACTACTACACACACTAACACACTACTACACACAATAATACGCTACTACACACACTACTACTACACTACTACACACACTAACACACTAATACACTACTACACACACTACTACACACAATAATACACTACTACACACACTACTACTACACTACTACACACACTAACACACTACTACACTACTACACACACTACTACTACACTACTACACACACTAACACACTACTACACTACTACACACACTACTACACACTACTACACACACTAACACACTACTACACACCAACACACACTACTACACACTACTACACACTACTACACACACTAACACACTACTACACACACTACTACACACAATAATACGCTACTACACACACTACTACACACTACTACACACACTACTACACTACTACACACACACTACTACACACAATAATACGCTACTACACACACTACTACTACACTACTACACACACTACTACACTACTACACACACTACTACACACACTACTACACACTACTACACACTACTACACACACTACTACACACACTAACACACTACTACACACACTACTACACACAATAATACGCTACTACACACACTACTACTACACTACTACACACAATAATACACTACTACACACACTACTACTACACTACTACACACAATAATACACTACTACACACACTACTACTACACTACTACACACTACTACACACACTACTACACTACTACACACACTACTACACACACTACTACACACTACTACACACTACTACACACACTACTACACACACTACTACACTACTACACACACTACTACACACAATAATACGCTACTACACACACTACTACACACTACTACACACACTACTACACACACTACTACACTACTACTACACTACTACACACTACTACACACACTACTACACACACTAACACACACACTAACACACCAACACACTAACACACTACTACACACACTACTACACTACTACACACACTACTACACACACTACTACACACACTACTACACACCAACACACTAACACACTACTACACACACTACTACACACTACTACACACACTACTACACTACTACACACACTACTACACACACTACTACACACACTACTACACACACTAACACACCAACACACTAACACACTACTACACACACTACTACACACTACTACACACTACTACACACACTACTACACACACTACTACACACACTACTACACACACTACTACACACACTACTACACTACTACACACACTACTACACACTACTACACACACTACTACACACTACTACACACACTACTACACACACTACTACACACACTAACACACACACTAACACACTAACACACTAACACACTACTACACACACTACTACACACTAACACACACACTAACACACCAACAGACTAACACACTACTACACACACTACTACACACTAACACACACACTAACACACCAACAGACTAACACACTACTACACACACTACTACACACACTAACACACTAACACACTAACACACTACTACACACACTACTACACACACACTAACACACACACTAACACACCAACACACACACTACTACACACTACTACACACACTACTACACACACTACTACACACACACTACTACACACACACTACTACACACACTACTACACACACACTACTACACACACTACTACACACACACTACTACACACACTACTACACACACACTAACACACACACTAACACACACACTAACACACCAACACACACACTAACACACTACTACACACTACTACACACACTACTACACACTACTACACACACTACTACACACACACTAACACACTAACACACTAACACACTACTACACACTACTACACACTACTACACACTAACACACACTAACACACTACTACACACTAACACACTACTACACACACTACTACACACACTACTACACACTACTACACACTACTACACACTAACACACACTAACACACACTAACACACTACTACACACTAACACACTACTACACACACTACTACACACACTAACACACACTAACACACTACTACACACTAACACACTACTACACACTACTACACACTAACACACACTAACACACACTAACACACTACTACACACTAACACACTACTACACACTACTACACACTAACACACTACTACACACTACTACACACTAACACACTACTACACACTACTACACACTAACACACTACACACACTACTACACACTACTACACACTACTACACACTAACACACTACTACACACTAACACACTACTACACACACTACTACACACACACTAACACACTAACACACTAACACACTACTACACACTACTACACACTACTACACACTACTACACACTAACACACACTAACACACTACTACACACTAACACACTACTACACACACTACTACACACACTACTACACACTACTACACACTACTACACACTAACACACACTAACACACACTAACACACTACTACACACTAACACACTACTACACACACTACTACACACACTAACACACACTAACACACTACTACACACTAACACACTACTACACACTACTACACACTAACACACACTAACACACACTAACACACTACTACACACTAACACACTACTACACACTACTACACACTAACACACTACTACACACTACTACACACTAACACACTACTACACACTACTACACACTAACACACTACACACACTACTACACACTAACACACTACTACACACTACTACACACTAACACACTACACACAGTACTACACACTACTACACACTACTACATACTAACACACTACTACACACTACTACACACTACTACACACACTACTACACACTACTACACACTAACACACACTAACACACTACTACACACTAACACACTACTACACACACACTAACACACTAACACACTAACACACTACTACACACTACTACACACTACTACACACTACTACACACTAACACACTAACACACTACTACACACTACTACACACTAACACACAGGTGAATCTTTCCACTTCCTGTTTTGCTGACATCACTTCCTGTATTTAACATGTTGCTGTGAATAAACAGTTTTAACAGCTGTTAAATAGTTAATTAAATACTTGGTGAACATTGTATTTAACCTGAAGGACTCTTTAATCTCATCTTTGCGTCTGGACGTCCCTGTGAGCAGCGCTGACACAGATGAGGCGTCTTTGTCTTTGTCTTGCTCTGACGTGTCTTCGTGTCTCCCTGCAGGACGCCGGCGCTCAGCAGCTGAAGACGGACGTGGACCTGGGCTGTAACTTCTTCGTCCAGGCTCAAGTGTAAGCGTGGTGACCTCTGGGTGGACACGCTCGCTCGCTCGCTGCTGGCGTCCTCTAACCTGTCAACCCTTCTCCTCCGACAGCGAGGACTCGTCCAGGATATTCGTGGCGGTCGGTTTTGGTTTCTTTGTGGAGATGGAACACGATGAAGCTCTGAGGTTCATCGACAAGAAGACGAGTCAGCTCACAGCGTCAGTTCACCAGGAGGCTTCTTCTTCTTCTGTGGTTTTACAGCTGCAGCTTCAGTTAACTCTGCTCACTTAGCTTGATGCTAGCTGCCTCTGCTGTTATGAGTGGGAGACGCTAACCTTGCTAACCGTGTGTTTGTGTTTCAGCTTCACGGAACAGCTCACCAAAGACTCCGCCAAAATAAAAGCCAACATGCGCATGGTGCTGGAGGTCAGTGAGTTCTGTCCAACCAGGATTCAGTCTCTTCCTTCAACTGTCGATGAATCTGATTGGATGCTCAACTTCTTCTTCTTCTCCTCTCCAGGGTCTGAGGGAGCTGCAGGGACTGAGTGATCCTCCAGAGAGAAGAAGAGACGTCTTCTAGTGTCCTCCTCATGTTGGACGCTGCAGAGGACAGAGGACAGTCCAGCTGTAGAGACGTTTAATGAAAGATGCTGCTGTGATCTGGAGGAGGAGGAGGAGGAGGAGGAGAAGGAGGAGGAACGGTCTTGATCCTGGAGGGTTTGATGCTGCAGAGTTTAAAGACACTGACTGAGACAGGAAGTGTCTTCACTCCTTCAAAATAAGACCAGGAAGCGTCAGATGTTTCTCAGTAACGTTGGTGTTTGTTCTAATTGTGAATTATTCAAATAAACTGTTTGACGGCCTGATGTGTCCTGGTTTATGTTGGAGGTGTTTCACTGATATTTATTTTTCATATTTTAGTGACAGATTTATTTCTCTTTTTTTTCTCATTACTTTAGATTAAATCAGATTTTCACTGAACGTTTATTCTTTCTGATATTTTAATGATAATTTATTTTTTAATATTTTATTCATATTTTAGTGAAAGATCATTTTGTTATTAAATGATTTGTTGATGTATTTAACAGATTCTTTTCTAAGATTATCTGAATTTTATTTGATATTTTTCAGACGTGTGAATCTTTGGTCGTTTCACTGAATCACATCCAGATGTTTTTGTTTTCTATAAACACATGCTGTTTATGTTTATGACCCTTATTTAATGTTGGACGTTGGACACATCCTGTCGTCAGATAAATGAACCGTTTCATTAAAAGTCTCAGTGACGACGCGTCCACAGACTTGTGGTCGTGTGCGGTGATCCTGAGTAAACAGACCTTCAGCAGAAAGGAGAGAGATGCCCGATGAACACGGCTCGTTGCCATGGAAACTGGATGCTGAGTAGAGGCAGTGTTGTTCAACGAGGCCGAGAGAGAAGAGTCTTGAATAAACTGGAGAGAAAGAGAAGCAGCTGCTGTGTTCAGACCAGAGTCCAGTCAGAAAGTGACCGATTTAACGGTTAATGCTTCACTGATCTGACTGACATTTAAAGTCAGATGACCACAGAGTGTTTCAGAGGCTCTGACCTCTGACCTCTGCATATATCAGTCTATATTAGTATTACACTCTTTATTTTCTGAAGCTTTTAACTTCCTCTGATGGTCTTCATCAGCTGAGACAGATGTAAACACTGTGAGGACAACAACAGCTGATTTAAATACACACTGTGTTTATGTTCAGACATTTTACATCATATTTATATCTCTGGCAAAATAATAGTACTTATATAATATTAAATAATTATAGAATGAAACAGTATAAGACTTGTAATCAATAACCAAATAAACTTAGGACAGGGTTTTCTGGATTTACAATGTGATACTTTACGTGTAATAATTTAGAAACGTTCTTCCTCCAGTTTCTGGTTGTTTATTGAACACAGCAGTAGAGACACAGTGAACACTCAGTGGTTTCTATTCCTCATCGATCAAACGTCTTCAAGCTCTTAATTTGAAACTTCCGCTTTATGTTGAAATCCGTGGCCGGAAGTCTGGAGGTTTGAATGCCGCCAGCCTGACTGTGATGAAAAGAGTTTGAGGAGGCGTCCGTCCAAACAGGAAGAAACTGGGAAAACACACCGCGGGGCAGCGCTCATCCTCCGGACACCGCGGATCGACAGCCCCGGGGATTTTAAGAACTACTTTTCCTCCGCGTCGGGGCACCGTGGAGGGTCCGCGGGGAACTCCGTGGGTCCAGTCCGCAGTGAGCGGCGCTGTTTGGGGGCTGACGCACCAGCAGGAGCGGAGGAAGGCGGGGAGGGGGGCTGTCACAGCGGCAGGCTAGGCTAGGCTAGGCTAGGCTAGGCTAGGCTAACAGCTTGAGCCCCGAGAAAACCTTGAAGTTGAGGGAAGTTTGTGGAGTCTGAATATCCAGAACCCACCGGGGACTTAAACGACCGTTCCGGAAACTACCGGGAAGAAAAAAACATTAATATTTAATTAACTGATTATCTTAATAACACACGTTAGCATGGCTAGTTAGCCAGCTAGTTAGCTTTGATCAGGCAGAGACGTTAACGTGCAGTTCATCAGCACCGCAGAATTTACTCAACTCAGTGTTTATGCTAATGAGAAGCTAATGAGGCTAATTAGCAGCGCGCATCTTAATTAGCTGTGAGTTAGAGGCGGCTCGTGGGCTCTGGATCATAAATCCACAGGTTCTCTTCGGTTGTTGTGGTTTGTTTCTTTGTTTCTTTTGGGGACGGTGTTTAACTTTTAGTCTGGCCGCTGAGTGTCGGTAGCATGGAGGCACCGGAGCCCGGCAGCGGAGCCTCGGAGCGGTTACATAACGACCAGAGGTCCGGAGAGAAGCAGCTCAGCGTCCCCTGATCCTCCTCATCCTCCTCATCCTCCGGGCTCTGACTGCCGTAAACTGCTGCGACCACCTCACACACACACAGACACACTGACACACACACACACAGACACACACACAGACAACAGCAGCATGGAGGAGGCGTGAAGCTGCTGAGAAACTGAACCCTGAAGGAGCTGAAGATGGAGACCAACCCTCTGATCAACGGTAAGACCAGCTGGTGATGGAGGACTCAGGTGTGTGTGTGTGTGTGTGTGTGTGTGTGTGTATAGTGTATACAGCAGTGTGTCAACAGGTGTGTGTTGTATGTAAACGTGTGAATGAGCAGCGTGTAGAAACCTGCAGAACAACAAAGGACCGTTCACCTGGTCCTCAACCAGGAAGGAAGTCATGCTGAGACTGGAGGGGGAGGAGTCAGGAGGAGGGGGAGGAGTCAGGAGGAGGGGGCGTTAGGACGAGTCAGGTGTAGGAGGAGGAGGAGGAGTCAGGTGTAGGAGGAGGAGGAGTCAGGTGTAGGAGGAGGAGGAGGAGTCAGGAGTTTGAGAGTGATGAACTATGAGCGGAGTTCAGTGTTTCATGTGAACTTTATATTTACTTCATGAGCTCAGGAGTCAAACTGATGTGAAAGATGTCAGTAAGACGTGTTATTAACGTTATTAACGTGTTGTTAACGTGTTGTTAACGTGTTAACGTGTGACTGACATGATGCTGTCATCATGGAGACAGTCAGTGATGTAATATTGACACGCTGTCACAGCAACGCTGAGACATTCACTGGGTTGGCGGGATTGACAGACTGCTCCTCCAGTGCTAAGGCTATGCTAAGGCTATGCTAAGGCTATGCTAAGGCTATGCTAACAGGAAAGATGCTGTGGCTGTTACCAGCAGTGGAGGAAACGTCCAATAACTTAACAAGCCTTCAGTTCTTGGTGGTAGTAGTAGTAGTGGTAATGGTAGCGGTAGTAGTAGTAGTAGTAGTAGTAGTAGTAGTAGTGGTAGTAGCAGTAGTAGTAGTAGTAGTAGTAGTGGTAGTAGTAGTGGTAGTAGTAGTAGTAGTAGTGGTAATGGTAGCAGTAGTACTGGTAGTAGTGGTAGTAGTAGTAGTGGTAGTGGTAGTAGCGGTAGTAGTGGTAGTAGTGGTAATGGTAGTGGTAGTAGCGGTAGTAGTGGTAGTAGTGGTAGTGGTAGTAGTAGTGGTAGTAGTAGTAGTAGTAGTGGTAATGGTAGCAGTAGTACTGGTAGTAGTGGTAGTAGTAGTAGTGGTAGTAGTAGTAGTGGTAGTAGTAGTGGTAGTAGTGGTAATGGTAGCAGTAGTACTGGTAGTAGTGGTAGTAGTAGTAGTGGTAGTGGTAGTGGTAGTGGTAGTAGCGGTAGTAGTGGTAGTAGTAGTAGTGGTAGTAGTAGTAGTAGTAGTGGTAATGGTAGCAGTAGTAGTGGTAGTAGTAGTAGTGGTAGTGGTAGTGGTAGTAGCGGTAGTAGTGGTAGTAGTGGTAGTGGTAATGGTAGTGGTAGTAGCGGTAGTAGTGGTAGTAGTAGTAGTGGTAGTAGTAGTAGTAGTAGTAGTGGTAATGGTAGCAGTAGTACTGGTAGTAGTGGTAGTAGTAGTAGTGGTAGTGGTAGTGGTAGTAGCGGTAGTAGTGGTAGTAGTAGTAGTGGTAGTGGTAGTGGTAGTAGCGGTAGTAGTGGTAGTAGTGGTAGTGGTAGTAGTAGTGGTAGTAGTAGTAGTAGTAGTGGTAATGGTAGCAGTAGTACTGGTAGTAGTGGTAGTAGTAGTAGTGGTAGTAGTAGTGGTAGTAGTAGTGGTAGTAGTGGTAATGGTAGCAGTAGTACTGGTAGTAGTGGTAGTAGTAGTAGTGGTAGTGGTAGTGGTAGTGGTAGTGGTAGTAGCGGTAGTAGTGGTAGTAGTAGTAGTGGTAGTAGTGGTAGTGGTAATGGTAGTGGTAGTAGCAGTAGTAGTATTTAAATTATTCACTAGATTTCAAACTTTTAAAAGACTTATTCACGGTTTTAAATGCTAGCCTGATGCTAGCCTGATGCTAACCTGATGCTAACCTGATGCTAACCTGATGCTAACCTGATGCTAGCCTGATGCTAGCCCTGTGAGCTGTGTTGTTTTGGGTCGAGGCTGATTTAACGTTAGCTTGACTGTTGACTGATGACAGGAAGCAGAGAAACCACAGTGAAGCAGGAAGTCACACTCTTCTTCTGTGGTGGTGAGACAGTGAACAGGCCTGTGT
The DNA here is from genome assembly GCF_963514085.1 of Chelon labrosus. Taxonomy (NCBI): domain Eukaryota; kingdom Metazoa; phylum Chordata; class Actinopteri; order Mugiliformes; family Mugilidae; genus Chelon; species Chelon labrosus. The sequence continues at coordinate 102,364 of NC_140360.1, forward strand.
TTATTATGAAGGGTTCTGTGGTGCTGGTCCTAGCACAGACAGAACCCTGTGGAACTCTGAGTGTCACTGTTGACTGGAACCAGACTGGAACCAGACTGGAACCAGATAAGTTCCTGGAACCAAAAAGCAGATAAGCGAGCCAGAGAGTGAATGTGGAGACTGTACGAGGTGAGGAAACCAGAAGCAGCTCTGACTGTGAGGACAAGGGCAGACGTTTGATAACATTGAAGTTAAACTTTGTGGTCGCTCACTTTAAAATCAGAGCCGGAGAATGAATGAAGAGAGGGAGGGGCGAGTGAGTCGGGTGAAATAAAACGTTTACTGGTTATTTTAATCAGTTATGTCCTAAAGCACCAGAAACGCTGCAGACGTCTCCAGGGATCAGCTTCATTGTTTGTGTTTCAGTTTATAACTAGAAGCTTCCAGCCTCTCTGAGCGTTGTCAGGTTTAACAGGTGAACATAATAACACAACGTCTCTGGTTCATGTGTTGGACCAGACGTCTGTGAAGAACAAGAGGTTCCGTCTACGGTGAAATAAAGACGAAGAGAAATGACAGAATGATAAAGTTGTTTTCAGTCACTGACGTCTGATGAGTTTCTCCTCAGCTCCGTGTCAAGTGAATCCGTCTCAGTGGAAACAAAGCTCAGAGAGAAGCTGCTGTGTCCTCGCGTCTCAACGTTCAGGTTCTCTGTGTCCTCGTGTCTCAACGTTCAGGTTCTCTGTTCGGTTTTATTTAACTCCTTAAACTCTGCAGATGTTTGACCAGCAGCTAATGTTAGCGAGAGATGCTAATAAACCTTTGGAGACATGAAGTGGGTGGTACCAAGTTGAACTGGACCAATAGGAGCAGCTGGTCCAGTTGATTGACATGTGACTCAAAGCCAGAGTTCCCCTGAAGGAAACACCGTCCACCATGTTGGTTCCTGTTTCTAGATGATGCAGCTTGGAAGGAGAAGAGCTAGCTCAACCAGATGTTTGTTTTAGGTCCGTCATAAACCAACGTCTCTTTTGTTTCAGTGGTGGTTGACTAATGTCACGCTGCCAGAAATTAGAGAAGAAGAAGAAAAAGAGGAAGAAGAAGCCACTCAATTAGCTCAAACAAGCTAACGTAGCCTCATAAAGATAACGTACACTGCTCCTATCGTGGATGTTTTATATTTATTTATTTCTTGTTATTGCTAAGTAGGAATTTCATTCTTTGGTCTAAATTGTTTTTTTTTTTTTACTGAGCAGATAAACAATAAATAAACATGTTGAATCTTAGCTGATCGAACAGAGATGCCTCTGAGCAGCAGCAGAGCCTCTTCATGTGTTCAGAGCTCTCTCCCTGCTGTCCTACCTTGGTTACCATTGATGAAAGGTCCCTCACCATGGCGATGGTTTCCAAGGTGTTTGATAGGTTAGTTGTGTAACAGGTCAGCTGATGGTAATGAGGCTCATTTGTATGTCAGACAGGAATCTGACTCATGTCGACCTCCTCAGCTCAGAGCGACTCTGTCACCGTCTGATCATGACTGCAGATAAAGCTGCTAACAATGCTAAATGCTAGCCCGCTAACCTCTCATGTCCTCCAACCAATCAGAGCCATTTAAACCGATTCAGCTCCACAGCACTCGTTAGCCACTTCATTAGCCTAAACAAGCTAACGTTAGCCACTTCATTAGCCTAAACAAGCTAACGTTAGCCACTTTATTAGCTTAAACAAGCTAACGTTAGCCACTTCATTAGCTTAAGCTAATGTTAGCCTCTTCATTAGCCTAAACAAGCTAATGTTAGCCTCTTCATTATACTAAACAAGCTAACTTTAGCCACTTCATTATGCTAACGTTAACGTTAGCCTCATAAAGACACCTGCGCTCAGATTAGCTCAGGTGTGTGCGTTCCAGGTGATCTGATCTAAAATGACTGAGCTCGTCCTGGACACGTTGGAAGCGTCTCAGATGATCTGTCTCCGTTTGTCCCTGCAGCCATGGACCCGTCCATCACGCTGTGGCAGTTCCTGCTGCACCTGTTGGAGGACCAGCGGCAGCGTCACCTGATCTCCTGGACAGGTGAGGACGGGGAGTTCAAGCTGCTGGATGCAGAGGAGGTGGCTCGACTGTGGGGGCTCCGCAAGAACAAGCACAACATGAACTACGACAAACTGAGCCGTGCTCTGAGATACTACTACGACAAGGTACGACAATAAGGGTTTTAGTTTGACTCAAGCCCCGCCCACTAACTGAGGAGGCGGGGTTATGACCTGTGGTGCAGCCAGCCACCAGGGGGAGCTCTATGGCTCCATGTTTTAGAGACAGTCTGTGATCTGGAGGATTTATTGATTATAAACATTTAGATCAGATCGGCTGCTCCTATTGGTCCAGTTAGATTAGTCAACATGTTCAGTCTGTTCATTTCATTAAGTTTAATTTCTTCTGTGACTAAAACGTTGACGACCTACAACTAAAATCTGATGATTAAAACTATGAGGAAACATTAACGAGACGAGACTGAGACCCTGATGATGACTGAATGAGGACGCTTGCTATCTGGTCTCAGGCAGTAGCACGTTAGCATCACATTAGCATCTGCTCCAGGACACGTTGAGTTAAATGTTGGTTTTCCTCCAGAACATCATAAAGAAGGTGAGCGGCCAGAAGTTTGTCTATAAGTTTGTGAGTCAGCCCGATCCTTCGCTGCCTGACGGCGTACGCAGCTCAGAGGAAGTCCAGAGGAAGGACGTCGACGCAAACAACCAATCAAAGGGCCTCGGGGGCGTGGCCTCAACCTGTTCCTCAAAGGGCTTACCTCAGGTACATCTAGACTCTTTACTGTCTCTTATTGATCTGATCTGAACACACTGACTGACTGGTCCGTTGGTTCAGCGCTCGTCGCCCTGCGGCTCCCAGAAGAGCTCCAGGAACGACTACATGAAGTCCGGCCTCTACTCCACCTTCACCATCCAATCACTGCAGGCCTCGCCCAAACCCACGGCCCAGCAAATCAGAGCTGCTGCTGATCCAAGACCCCGCCCCCAAGCTGGACCGCACCCCCCGAGAGGTAGATTCATGCTGAACAGCTGCAGAGGGTTCATGTTTTCATTGTCACACCACAAGTCTGTTCATGTCCACAGCCATCACTGCTGTAGCATGCTAGCAGGGTTAGCAAGCTAGCAGGGTTAGCATGCTAGCAGGGTTAGCAAGCTAGCAGGGTTAACATGTTAGCAGGGTTAACATGTTAGCAGGGTTAGCAAGCTAGCGGGGTTAACATGCTAGCAGGGTTAGCATGCTAGCAGGGTTAGCATGCTAGCAGGGTTAACATGCTAGCAGGGTTAGCAAGCTAGCAGGGTTAGCATAATAGCAGGGTTAGCAAGCTAGCAGGGTTAACATGCTACCAGGGTTAGCATGCTAGCAGGGTTAGCAAGCTAGCAGGGTTAGCCTGTTAGCAGGGTTAGCATGTTAGCAGGGTTAGCATAATAGCAGGGTTAGCATGTTAGCAGGGTTAGCATTATAGCAGGGTTAGCAAGCTAGCAGGGTTAGCATGTTAGCAGGGTTAGATAATAGCAGGGTTAGCAAGCTAGCAGGGTTAGCATGCTAGCAGGGTTAGCAAGCTAGCAGGGTTAACATGCTAGCAGGGTTAGCATGTTAGCAGGGTTAGCAAGCTAGCAGGGTAAGCAAGCTAGCAGG
>NC_140360.1:106230-152230 GCF_963514085.1 Chelon labrosus
GGGCTGAGGTATTGGATCGGACGGCTATAGTTATTTTTTCCGATATCCGATCCTGAAATTTTGACCAATATCGGGCCGATACCGATCCTAAGTATCGGATCGGGCCATCCCTACACATTAGCTCCGCCCCCATGAAACCAGCTCAGAGCCTGCTAGCACATTTAGCCAGTTAGCTCCTGACAACCAGGAAGTAACCTCAGGAACAGGAAGTGTTACCTGTTGACGGCGTGTCTGGTCTGAGCGTAGCGAGCTGCGACCGCCACGTTGTTGAAGATGCAGAACCCGTTGGACTGGTTGGTTTGAGCGTGATGACCTGGAGGTCTGAGAGGAGGAGAAGAAGAGAGAGACACGTGATTGGTCCGTTTTCAGGGGATCAATCGCATCATGAATCAGCTGTAGTTGTTGTTGTTACCTGACGACAGCGAATCCATTCCTGAGTTCAGAGGTCATGACCCGGTCAACAAGCTGGAGAACTGAACCCACCGCCAGCAAACACACCTGGAAGGATTCCTGACACACACACATCTGTTAGAGCGCTCACATTTACTATTCTCTACTGTGTAACTGAACGTCTCGTTATCTCTTGATGATTTACTGGACAGGAAGTGACCCTGACAAACAGGAAGTAAATCCTTTCTACTCTGAGTGGAGGTGTAACCCGTCTGGGGCTCAGGTGAGTCCTGGTTCAGGTCTTACTGGGTGGACGTAGACCGAGTCGTATCTGTTGGACAGAGTCTGCAGCTCCGTCTGCGTCATGGTCTGAGTCGACCTCATCTCGTCCACGTAACGTTTCCTGCAGCGACACAAACGAAGCGTCAGAACGACTCTCAGAGTTTCTGTCAGAGGACGTTTCAGAGCGACTCACATGTGAGCCAGGAGCAGCTCTTCTTCTGAAGCTTCTCTGGGCTGAAACACAAAAACACAACAACACCATCCAGCTTGTTCTTCATCAAACATTAACAGGATTTAACTTTAACGTCTGGTCACAGCCGCGTCGCCTTCCAGCTGAGACCTGGTGTCAAGTCTGACACGGTCACTGGTCACGTTTGGTTTAACAGATCAGAATAAGTGACGCGTGTTTCTTCTAGGGCGGCTAGAAATAAAATAATGAAGGAATGAAAATAATCAATTATCTAAATAATCAATTAATCCTCAGGTCAACTTCAAAGCTCGGAGTCATTAGCATCTGGAGTCTCTATTAACCTGATGAACAGGAAGTGGTCCTAACAAACCATTAGCATCTCCATTAGCATCTCCACTAGCATCTCCACTAGCATCTCCATTAGCATCTCCACTAGCATCTCCACTAGCATCTCCATTAGCATCTCCACTGGCATCTCCACTAGCATCTCCATTAGCATCTCCACTAGCATCTCCACTAGCATCTCCATTAGCATCTCCACTAGCATCTCCACTAGCATCTCCATTAGCATCTCCACTAGCATCTCCACTAGCATCTCCATTAGCATCTCCACTAGCATCTCCACTAGCATCTCCATTAGCATCTCCACTAGCATCTCCACTAGCATCTCCATTAGCATCTCCACTAGCATCTTGGTTGCCCTCCATCCAACCACCAGACCAGACTGGACTGGCTCAGAGGCTCCAGAGTTCATTCAGTTAAGTTAGTAATTATTTTATTCAGCGTTCTCATGATCTGTGTTTTATTTTGAAAGTCGACCAGACTACGGTTCCTGTCTGACTTCCTGTCTGACTTCTTCTCTGTTCAGCTGGAACACAACGCGGCGCCTCCCATGGAATTGTGGGTAACCTCCACTCTGCAGCAGTGAGACAGCAGGTCTCGTCTCTCCAGCTCCTCCATGATGGACGTCACTCGGTCTGGACTCTCTGGGTGACTGACGACAACAACGATCTGATAAAGCTCCAGAACAATCAATCTGAATTAATTAATTAATTAATTAATAAATAAATAAATAAATAAATAAATAAATAAATAAATCACAGCTTTGGCTCATTTTCATCTAATCATTATGAGACAACAACCAGCCTCATGTTGTGATCCAGACACAGTCGCTGCTAAACTCCTGGAGGTTAATCAGTTATCAATTAATCGTCATAGCAACATGAGGCGTTCAGTGGTTACCTGGGCTCCCATTGGTTCTTGTGGTGAGTGAAGACCTCAGAGTAAACGAGCCCAGTTCCTCCGTCGGCCGCTCTGCTGGACAGATCCTAGAGACACAGAGATCAGCTCGTCTCCTCTCTGAGTGGACAAATTCAACTCGTCTCTCTCTGAGTGGACAGAGTCAGCTCGTCTCTCTGTGAGTGGACAGAGTCAACTCGTCTCTCTGTGAGTGGACAGAGTCTCTCTGAGTGGACAGAGTCAACTTGTCTCTCTGTCCACACAGAGTCAACTCGTCCTCTCTGTGAGGACAGAGTCAACTCGTCTCTCTGTGTGTGGACAGAGTCAACTCGTCCTCTCTGTGAGTGGACAGAGTCAACTCGTCTCTCGTCTCTCTGTGAGTGGACAGAGTCAACTCGTCTCTCTGTGTGTGGACAGAGTCAACTCGTCCTCTCTGTGAGTGGACAGAGTCAACTCGTCTCTCGTCTCTCTGTGAGTGGACAGAGTCAACTCGTCTCTCTCTGTGTGGACAGAGTCAACTCGTCTCTCTGTGTGGACAGAGTCAACTCGTCTCTCTCTCTGTGAGTGGACAGAGTCAACTCGTCTCTCTGTGAGTGGACAGAGTCAACTCGTCTCTCTGTGAGTGGACAGAGTCAACTCGTCTCTCGTCTCTCTGTGAGTGGACAGAGTCAACTCGTCTCTCTCTGTGTGGACAGAGTCAACTCGTCTCTCTGTGAGTGGACAGAGTCAACTCGTCTCTCGTCTCTCTGTGAGTGGACAGAGTCAACTCGTCTCTCTCTCTGTGTGGACAGAGTCAACTCGTCTCTCTGTGAGTGGACAGAGTCAACTCGTCTCTCGTCTCTCTGTGAGTGGACAGAGTCAACTCGTCTCTCTCTGTGTGGACAGAGTCAACTCGTCTCTCTCTCTGTGTGGACAGAGTCAACTCGTCTCTCTGTGTGGACAGAGTCAACTCGTCTCTCTGTCCACTCACAGAGTAAACTCGTCTCTCTGTGTGGACAGAGTCAACTCGTCTCTCGTCTCTCTGTGTGGACAGAGTCAACTCGTCTCTCTCTCTGTGAGGACAGAGTCAACTCGTCTCTCTCTGAGAGGACAGAGTAAACGAGGAGCGCTTGTTGAGACTCACCAGCGTCGCCAGGCGGCCGCTCAGATCCTCCTCCCTGCTCCTTTCCATCCTCCCTCTCCTCTTCGCCTCCTGCAGGCTGCCTCCTCCTCTCTTCCCCTTCTTTCCCTGACCAGTCTGACACACAACCGCCTGGAATACAGACGCAGAAGAAGAAGTGTTCACACAGCTCAGAGGAGAAGAAGAAGAAGACGACGTGTCTTCACCTCACTAGTTATGAAGGAGCTGAGGTCAAGGTCCAGACCAGGTAGATCATTCACTCAGTGTGTGTGTGTGTGTGTGTGGTGTGTGTGTGTGTGGTGTGTGTGTGTGTGGTGTGTGTGTGTGTGTGTGTGTGTGTGTGTCTGTGGGTGTGTGTGTGTGTGTGTGTGTGTGTCAGCTGACCGACCTGAGGCGACAGACGAGGAGATCTTCTGACTCCTCCACTTCCTGGAGGTTCTGATCCAGACTCCATCACTGATCCACCTGAACGACAGAGAGATGAGACGACAGGAACACGCTACAGCTAACGGCTAACAGGCTACAGCTAACAGGCTACAGCTAACAGGCTACAGCTAACGGCTAACAGGCTACAGCTAACGGCTAACAGGCTACAGCTAACAGGCTACAGCTAACAGGCTACAGCTAACGGCTAACAGGCTACAGCTAACAGGCTACAGCTAACGGCTAACAGGCTACAGCTAACGGCTAACATGCTACAGCTAACGGCTAACAGGCTACAGCTAAAACGCTACGGCTAACAGGCTACAGCTAACACGCTACAGCTAACGGCTAACAGGCTACAGCTAACAGGCTACAGCTAACAGGCTACAGCTAACGGCTAACAGGCTACAGCTAAGGGCTAACAGGCTACAGCTAACGGCTAACATGCTACAGCTAACGGCTAACAGGCTACAGCTAACAGGCTACAGCTAACAGGCTACAGCTAACGGCTAACAGGCTACAGCTAACACGCTACAGCTAACGGCTAACAGGCTACAGCTAACACGCTACAGCTAACGGCTAACATGCTACAGCTAACGGCTAACAGGCTACAGCTAACACGCTACAGCTAACAGGCTACAGCTAACACGCTACAGCTAACGGCTAACACGCTACAGCTAACGGCTAACAGGCTACAGCTAAGGGCTAACATGCTACAGCTAACGGCTAACAGGCTACAGCTAACGGCTAACAGGCTACAGCTAAGGGCTAACAGGCTACAGCTAACACACTACAGCTAACAGGCTACAGCTAACACGCTACAGCTAACGGCTAACACGCTACAGCTAACGGCTAACAGGCTACAGCTAAGGGCTAACATGCTACAGCTAACGGCTAACAGGCTACAGCTAACGGCTAACAGGCTACAGCTAAGGGCTAACAGGCTACAGCTAACAGGCTACAGCTAACGGCTAACAGGCTACAGCTAACGGCTAACACGCTACAGCTAACGGCTAACAGGGTACAGCTAACGGCTAACAGGGTACAGCTAACAGGCTACAGCTAACAACGGCTAACAGGCTACAGCTAACAGGCTACAGCTAACGGCTAACAGGCTACAGCTAACAGGCTACAGCTAACGGCTAACAGGCTACAGCTAAGGGCTAACAGGCTACAGCTAACAGGCTACAGCTAACGGCTAACAGGCTACAGCTAAGGGCTAACAGGCTACAGCTAACAGGCTACAGCTAACGGCTAACACGCTACAGCTAACGGCTAACACGCTACAGCTAACGGCTAACAGGCTACAGCTAACAGCAGCTAACAGGCTACAGCTAACAGGCTACAGCTAACGGCTAACAGGCTACAGCTAACGGCTTTTGATTCTTCTTGTCTTTTAAGTTTCTGTGACTTTACTGCATCTTTTCTTTTTTGTATTTTCTAGTTTATTTTATATTTGTACATTAGCGTCACTAAGAGAAACTCTTCAGTAGAGTTCAGTAGAAGTGAGATTATGTAGATTAGACCTCCAGGAGGTCTGATTGGACCAATCAGCGTAGCCACTGAGAGGCGTCATCACAGTCAAACTCATTTCCTGTTTCTGTCAGTGAGCATCAGCAGCCAATCAGCTCCTTCCTCTCATTAACCTGATGTGACCTGTGACACCAGTCGTTTATTTTCTGGTTCTATTTGTTTTATTGTCCAGTCTACTGGTTCATGTCTCTGTCAAAGATCCTCTCTGAGTGAAGATGCTTCACTCTGTCACTTCTCTGGTCAACACAAACATCAACATCTGGAGCTGAGACCCGCCTCCATTCTCCTCCAGCCTCAGCGGGTTAACATGAACTCAGCTGATTATTAATGTTATAAAACAAAGAGGCTGTAGTAATGTAGACCACTGCCACGTGAGATAAAGGAGATTCAACCAGAACCAGAACCAGAACCAGAACCCTCAGCCTGCCCACTGTAAATAAAGCAGCTAGCCTGTTAGCCTCCCTGCTAGCTGCAGACAGTTCGCGCCGTTGAGCTGAAGCCAGAGACCAGCTGAGAAAGAAACGAGCAGCCTGAGACTCACTGGACGCTCCTGGCTCCGCTGCTCTGGCTCAAACTCTGGACCAGGTCACAACAAACCTCCTGCTGGTGTTTCTGTCTCAGCCGCCGGGCGCCAACTGACCACCATCACCGTCGCACACGCATGACGTCACCGGGCAGGGCGACGGCAGCGGCGGCGCACACCGGTGACGTAACAGTGGAGGGGACGTTTTTAAATTCAGTTTAGTTTGTTTAAAGAAACCTTACTGTTAAACATTACCCTGTAATTAGACTGTAGTAGATTTATCTTCCGTTTATCTTTTTATACAAACGTATTTATGTTTATTTATTTTATTTTTCTTTTGTTTGTCAGTGTCCCTGCTGCTCTGAGCCGGTGGACATTATGATGTAAATCTAAAGGACAAATAAAGTCTACGAATAAATTAATGGCACGTTAAAAACAAATAAAATAATATTAATTACTGACTGAACCGTACAGACTCCAGACTGTACATGAGTATATTTAGTTTAGTCTAACCTTATAGAACCCTTGAGACTTCCCATGATGCACTGGGCTCCTCTCACATTAATTATCTTTGTCAGCTGTTTGATGTGTTTGTGTTGTTTCTAGAAACAATGACGATGAATCACACGAGTCTGAAGAAGAAATAAAGAAGGTTGAGTTTTAATGAAACACCACCAGAATAAAAAACTGAATAAAAACACAATCCTGTCCACGTAGAAAATCACAACCCTCCTGTTTAATGGAAATCAAATCAGACGGAGAAGCTGGAGGCGCCGCCGAGCGATCAGCTGACAGAGAGCTGGAGGCGCCGCCGACAGAGAGCAGGAGGCGCCACGGAGCGATCAGCTGACAGAGAGCTGGAGGCGCCGCCGAGCGATCAGCTGACAGAGAGCTGGAGGCGCCACGGAGCGATCAGCTGACAGAGAGCTGGAGGCGCCGCCGAGCGATCAGCTGACAGAGAGCTGGAGGCGCCACGGAGCGATCAGCTGACAGAGAGCTGGAGGCGCCACGGAGCGATCAGCTGACAGAGAGCCGGAGGCGCCGCCGAGCGATCAGCTGACAGAGAGCCGGAGGCGCCGCCGAGCGATCAGCTGACAGAGAGCCGGAGGCGCCACCGACAGAGAGCTGGAGGCGCCACGGAGCGATCAGCTGACAGAGAGCCGGAGGCGCCGCCGACAGAGAGCTGGAGGCGCCGCCGAGCGATCAGCTGACAGAGAGCCGGAGGCGCCGCCGACAGAGAGCTGGAGGCGCCACGGAGCGATCAGCTGACAGAGAGCCGGAGGCGCCGCCGAGCGATCAGCTGACAGAGAGCCGGAGGCGCCGCCGAGCGATCAGCTGACAGAGAGCCGGAGGCGCCGCCGAGCGATCAGCTGACAGAGAGCCGGAGGCGCCGCCGACAGAGAGCCGGAGGCGCCACGGAGCGATCAGCTGACAGAGAGCCGGAGGCGCCGCCGAGCGATCAGCTGACAGAGAGCCGGAGGCGCCACGGAGCGATCAGCTGACAGAGAGCCGGAGGCGCCGCCGAGCGATCAGCTGACAGAGAGCCGGAGGCGCCGCCGAGCGATCAGCTGACAGAGAGCCGGAGGCGCCACGGAGCGATCAGCTGACAGAGAGCCGGAGGCGCCACGGAGCGATCAGCTGACAGAGAGCCGGAGGCGCCGCCGAGCGATCAGCTGACAGAGAGCCGGAGGCGCCGCCGAGCGATCAGCTGACAGAGAGCCGGAGGCGCCACGGAGCGATCAGCTGACAGAGAGCCGGAGGCGCCACGGAGCGATCAGCTGACAGAGAGCTGGAGGCGCCACGGAGCTTAAAACTCATATGTAGTGTTTTAGAGAAATCTGACAGGAGGATGGAAACCTTCACAGCTGCTTCAGTATGTGTAGTGTATCACACGTCTCCATAGCAACGGCCTCCCCTCCATCTGATTGGCCGACTGGAAGGAGCTCGTAGATGATTGGACGTTCCATCACAAACAGAAAGTTTTTATCAAACATGTCAAAGATCTGGAGACATTAAACATCATCCGTTCATTCATTCATTCATTCAGGTATGAACTCTAAAGATGAGACATTTATTTTGAAAGTCCTGACACTGATTCTAATAATGATGGAATATTTCAGAATAAAAGACTTGTGTTAATAAATCTGTTTCTGTCTGTGAATGAAACGTCCTGTCTTCTGTCTCTGTGTCCTCCTCCTGTCTCTGTGACCTCTTCTTGTGTTTGTTCTCCTGTCTCCGTCCTCCTGTCTCTGTCCTCCTGTCTCTGTCCTCCTGTCTTTGTCCTCCTGTCTCTGTCCTCCTCCTGTCTCCGTCCTCCTGTCTCTGTCCTCCTGTCTACCTGTCCTTGGCTGAGCGCAGGTCTGTGGTGATTGGGTCGTGCTGGATGGTCTGGTGAAGCATCAGAGCCAATAAACCGGCTCGGTTGGTCATCGCCGTCCTCAGGTTCCTCTCCTGCTCGAAGAGCTCGTCCAGCTTGTACCACTGAGAGACAGACGGAGACATTTGGTTAGAGACGTGTCCCCGGAGACGTCCCCCTGTCCCCTGTGTGTGTCTGTCTCACCACTCGGACCCTCTCCAGGTCCACCTCCGCCCTCCTCAGCTTCTCCCAGCAGTAATGTTTGTTACACTTCCTCTTGGACACTCGACAGAACTCCCCCGTCGGCTCGAAGACGTCTCTGACCAGAGGACAGCCGCACACCTCGTCTGCCGGGACCTGAGGACACACACGGAAAACTGGAGACAACCGAGGACATCTGAGACCTGAGGAGGTGAAGAGGACGGAGACGTACCTTTGGGTCTCTGGAATGTTCCGGACATAAAACCTGCAGCCGTTTACAGTAGGTCTTACTCTGAGGGTTATAGACGTCACAGAACAACCTGGTGGCTCTGAGGGACAGGGGACAGGGACAGGGACAGGAGACAGGGACAGGAGACACGTCAGAGACACGGTAAAGATATCAGAGACATGAGAGACAGACAGGTGGTCTTACCCCTCTATCCGTGTTGGATACATGGAACCAAAGGAGGTCTGACTCTCGTACTGGAGGACGGAGACAGACGGAGACAGGACGGAGACAGGACAGAGACAGGACATTTTAATTAATAAGTCGTATGAATGCTAATTAATTAGCTTCACCACCAACACGCTAACACTGTAGATGCTAGGTTACCTTAGCGTAGCATCGCTCCATGTGACGCAGCGCCACCTTAGGGTTGACGGGATGACTGCAGGACACGCAGAAGATCTGAAGGTCTGTGTCCTCACCGTCACCTTCTGTCACCTGGAGACAGAGACAGAGAGACAGAGAGACAGAGACAGAGACAGAGAGACAGAAACAGAGACAGAGACAGAGAGACAGAGAGACAGAGACAGAGAGACAAACATTAATCAGAGACAAACTAACAGACCAATCAGTGTCTCCATGCGTCTCCGTGTGTCCCTCAGTGTCTCTGACCTCCTCGTGCTGTTGGACCTGCTGTAGTTTGGCGTTGGCGATGATTCCTTCCAGTTCGTGGAAACGTTTCTCCATCTGTGTGAGTCGGAGTCTCGCCGCCTGCTGCTCCTTCCTGATTCGCTCCAGCTGTCTCCGCCCCATCTCCTCGGCAACGCAGGGACTCTGCTGCCACTGCTGGATCCTCTGAGGGAGGATCTCATAGATACGACTGTGGGACAGAGACAGGACAATCGGAGACAGGACGATCAGAGACAGGACACTCAGAGACATGGCGATCAGAGACAGGACACTCAAAGACATGGCGATCAGAGACAGGACACTCAGGGACAGGATGATCAGAGACAGGACACTCAGGGACAGGACGATCAGAGACAGGACGATCAGAGACAGGACACTCAGAGACATGGCGATCAGAGACAGGACACTCAGGGACATGGCGATCAGAGACAGGACACTCAGAGACAGGGCGATCAGAGACAGGACACTCAGGGACATGGCGATCAGAGACAGGACGATCAGAGACAGGACATGACACTCAGGGACAGGACACTCAGGGACAGGACACTCAGGGACAGGGCGATCAGAGACAGGACGATCAGAGACAGGACACTCGGAGACAGGACACTCAGAGACATGATGATCAGAGACAGGACACTCAGAGACAGGGCGATCAGAGACAGGACACTCAGGGACAGGACGATCAGAGACAGGACACTCAGGGTCAGGACACTCAGAGACATGATGATCAGAGACATGACACTCAGAGACAGGACACTCAGAGACATGATGATCAGAGACATGACACTCAGGGACAGGACACTCAGGGACAGGACACTCAGAGACAGGACACTCGGAGACGTGGCGGCCATGTTGGACCTCAGACTCACTTGGCGGCCAGCTTCATGCCACAGTCCTCGGAGCAGTACTTGGAGTTGGACCTCGCTGGTTCCACGCATCCTGGACCCAGACACTGCCTCAGAGCCCCGCCCACCTCCTTAGCCCCGCCCTCCCCCACCCGCTCGCTGTGCCGCACGCGCTCCCTGTGGCGTTGCTTGACTTTGTGGCGGCGAGGCTTCACCTCCTCTTTAGGAGCAGACACAGACTTCTGAGGAGACAGAGAGACGGACAGGAAGTATGACATCAGAGACGAGACGGGACGCCATCGGTGACATCATCACCAGTGACATCATCGGTCAGGTGATCACCTTCTTCTCCGGCTTCTTCTCTCGTCTCTTGACGTGTTTCACCTTCACCGCCTTCTTCCTCAGAGAGTCAGACTGAGCGTCCTCCTCCTCTTCCTCCTCCTCCTCCTCCTCCTCCTCGCTGCGCCACACCTGCAACAGGAAGTCACGTCACAGGAAGCACCTGACACCTGTCTGTCAGCTGATTGGTGGAGAATACTCACTGACCAGGTCTCTGTACCCGGCGGCTTTGTACTGCTCGTAAAGCTCCAACTCGCTCTCACTGAAACATTCCTCCTCTTCGTCCTCCTCCTCATCATCATCCTCTGTCTGATGCCCCGCCCCTTTTCTCATCAGACTCCGCCCCCTGCTGCCACTGCGACCCATCTCCTCGTCTTTGACTCGAAGCATCTTCTGTTCAGAGAAAAATAAATCAGCAACAGTTATTGATCACCAACTCAGCTAACAGCTAACACTAAGCCAACAGCTAACAATAAGCTAACAGCTAACACTCAGCTAACAGCTAACACTCAGCTAACAGCTAACAATAAGCTAACAGCTAACACTCAGCTAACAGCTAACTCATACCTAACAGTTAATACTAATAGCTAACACAGCGCTAACAGCTAACACCAAGCTAACAGCTAACCCTGAGCTAACAGCTAACTCATAGCTAACAGCTAACACTCAGCTAACAGCTAACACTCAGCTAACAGCTAACACCCAGCTAACAGCTAATACTCCGCTAACAGCTAACTCATAGCTAACAGCTAACACTCAGCTAACAGCTAACACTCAGCTAACAGCTAACAATAAGCTAACAGCTAACACCCAGCTAACAGCTAACAATAAGCTAACAGCTAACACTCAGCTAACAGCTAACTCATACCTAACAGTTAATACTAATAGCTAACACAGCGCTAACAGCTAACACCAAGCTAACAGCTAACCCTCAGCTAACAGCTAATTCATAGCTAACAGTTAATACTAACAGCTAACACTCAGCTAACAGCTAACTCATAGCTAACAGTTATCAGGGGCTGGATCAGGAGGTGGATCAGGGGCTGGATGAAGGGTGATCAGGGGCTGGATCAGGGGCTGGATCACGTACCCGGGCTCGGACCTCACACTGCCTGAGGCGACACTTCTGTCTGATTTTGTTGGGACCTCCAAACTTCTTCATGTCTTTGCAGAAGTCACACTGAGCGCAGTCCTCCGTCCTCAGGCAGGCGTCACACTCTCCACACATCCGGGCCGAACGCTTGATCTGAAACACGGACGCTGAAACGTTAAGAAGCTAATAAACTGTTCAGCTGTCACACAGAATGAAGGCTGGTAGAGGTGGCTTTGCACCTGTGAGCCCCGCCTCCTGTCAATCTTGGGCTGAGGGGTGGAGCTTCCATCTCCGTCAGTTTTGTCCTCTGGCTCCGCCTCTTTGTCCTCCTTCTCTTTGGTCTTCTTTGGGCGGAATTTAATCTCCAGAGACGAGTCTTTGTCTGTAGAAGACACAAGAGCTAAGAGATGGCTAGCAGCTAACACACAGCTAGCAGACAGCTAACACACAGCTAGCAGCTAACACACAGCTAGCAGCTAACACACAGCTAGCAGTCAGCTAACACACAGCTAGCAGCTAACACACAGCTAACAGTCAGCCAACACACAGCTAGCAGCTAACACACAGCTAGCAGCTAACACACAGCTAGCAGACAGCTAACACACAGCTAGCAGCTAACACACAGCTAGCAGCTAACACACAGCTAGCAGTCAGCTAACACACAGCTAGCAGCTAACACACAGCTAACAGTCAGCCAACACACAGCTAGCAGCTAACACACAGCTAGCAGCTAACACACAGCTAACAGTCAGCCAACACACAGCTAGCAGCTAACACACAGCTAGCAGCTAACACACAGCTAACAGTCAGCCAACACACAGCTAGCAGCTAACACACAGCTAGCAGTCAGCTAACACACAGCTAGCAGTCAGCTAACAGTTAATGCTAGCAGATGCTAACTCCTCTGTGGCTTTAAAACAGGTTCACTGAGTCCAGACTCAGTTTAAACACTGTCTCTAGTGGACTATTGTCTCTAGAGTGGACACTGACCTCTGCAGGACGGACAGTACCAGACTCTGATGGACTTCGCTGCTTTCTCTGAAACTCCAACACAACCTCCATGAAACCACTCAGTGCAGCTGTCACACCCTCTGATGGACAGACACAGAGACACAGAGACAGAGACAGAGACACAGAGAGACAGAGACAGAGACACAGAGAGACAGAGACAGAAAGAAAGAGACAGAGACAGAGAAAGACACAGAGACAGAGAGACAGAGACAGAGACACAGAGAGACAGACAGAGACAGAGACACAGAGAGACAGAGACAGAGAGACAGAGAGAGACAGAGGGACAGAGACAGAGACAGACACAGACACAGACACAGAGAAAGAGACAGACAGACAGACAGAGACAGAAGGAAAGAGACAGAGACAGAGAAAAAAGAAACAGAGGGACAGAGACAGAGACAGAGAAAGACACAGAGACACAGAGAGACAGAGACAGAGGGACAGGTTAGTGTTGACCTTCCTGTTTGTCTTCAGATCATTGATCAATAAAGTTTCCTACATCATGAAACAGTTGATGTCCGGTTTCCTGCAGACACAGTAGACGGGAGCGTTGCGGGTTTCCATGGCAACCGGTCCTCCTGCATCTTTACCTGCTCCTCCTCCTCCTCCTCCTCCTCCTCCCCCCTCCTCCGGCCCTCCCCCTCCTCCCCCTCCTCCTCCTGCAGCCTCAGACTGAAAACAAACAAACAAACAAACAGGAGACATTTCAAAATAAAAGCCTGGACCGGTTGGTGTCAGTGCCCGTGAGCAAGGCACCGCCGCTGACCCTGCTCCGTCTCTGCTCCTCCAACCAGACTCCGTTCATTTTCCTGCACATTTTAGAGCCCGTGCTGGTCAGTTACTCTCCATCAGCAGCAGACTCACCATCAGACGCTGCGAAGCCTCCGCCCACGAAGAAGAAAGAGGAGAAGACGACGAAGAAGAAGAAGAAGAGTCCTCCAGCTGAACCTGCAGCTTTTCACTCTTTTCTCATTTTTACTCAAATCTGCAGAAATCTCTTTGTTTCCACTGCGGTTTCTTCTTCTTCGGTGGTGTTTATGGTGAAACATGTGGAGGCGATGGAGCCACGCGTCGCCCCCTGCTGGACGGGAGTCAGCTCAGACATTATGAAGTCTGTAGTCATTCATCTTTATTGACCCCTTCATGTGACCGTCCAGTCAGAGGGCAGGTGCCTTGCTCAGGGGCACTGGAGCCGTGGACGATGCTGATTCTCTGAAACCTCTGAAACTGGTCCAGGCTTTTATTTTGGAATCTCTCTGTTTGGTTATTTATCAGTCTGTCCTCTCTGGGCGTCCAGCAGGTGGAGGCATCGACACACGGGACCAGACCTCCTGCAGCACATCAACATCTGGGACGTCTGAGAGATCTGGGACATCTGGGACATCTGGGACATCTGAGAGGTCTCCCCCTCGTCACTCAAACACTTGGAGCCTTTAAAAGACGTCCTGTCCTCCTGGAGCATAAAAACATTTAGTAGTAAACGACCTTGTTTAGGCCACGCCTCCACCAGCTCATCTACATAAATTACCAAAGAAATATTAAAAGTAAAATAAAAGGTTGTGAGATCAGCTGATTGTCTGAAACAGATCAATGTCTGATGGTCACATATAAACGATGACTGAGTGATGATCGGTGATGAATCCATGAATCAGCTGATCAGAGTACAGAGGCCACAGCTGATCGGTGCCCGGGCCCCTGAGGAGGAGGGTCCGGCTCTGCTGAGGGTTAAAAGGAGGCGCTGGAGGCGGAGCTTATCAGAGACACATGAACTCTGCAGAGAAACCAGGAGAAGAAGAAGAAGAAGGAGCTGGAGGTGAAACACTGAGTGAGTCTGAAACCTTTTTATTTATTTAATGAAAAAACATGAGCTCATCAATCAGAGTTTTAAGTTTGTTTAATTGTTTAAACTGATTTAATTTGATTGTGAATCAGATGGAATGAGTTTAAAGATGTTTCGTTTCATCGTCTGACTGCTTCCTGTTCATCCTTCATCACTTTTAGTTTATTTCTGTGTAAACAACAGGATGGATGTGATGTCACACTGTAACCACTCTGATGTCACAGAGGGCGGAGCTAACAAAGACCCCAGCCGATCAGAATGCATCGTGAGCCAGCCAAAAGCCAATGGGATGCTTCCTCACCAAAGCACAGGTGAGACCAGTGGCCAGTTCATTAGGTACACCAGTGTTGACTGATGATTGATTGTGGAGGGTGGACATGAGACGTATCCAGGAACCAGCTACAGCTCAATAGTTCTACACAGCTGGACCCACTAGTGTACCCAATGAAGTGGCCAGGGAGCTGGACCCACTAGTGTACCTAATGAAGTGGCCAGGGAGCTGGACCCACTAGTGTACCCAATGAAGTGGCCAGGGAGCTGGACCCACTAGTGTACCTAATGAAGTGGCCAGGGAGCTGGACCCACTAGTGTACCTAATGAAGTGGCCAGGGAGTGGAGATGTGAACCAGTGAATCATAAACACATGAAGAGCAGAGATTCTGATCTGAGGTCAGGCTAACATCTGGATCCACTTCCTGTATGAACCAGAGACAACAGGAGACCACTTCCTGTTTCAGGAAATCTATATTTGACCCTGAGCTCAGACTGACAGGCTGAGGACACAGCCAGCTGATCTGGTTCACCTGAGAACACCTGGTGTTAAAGAGCAGATCTCTACCTACCGCTGGATCAGAACCATCAACAGCTGCTGGTTGACTTGGAGACATGATCCAGATGTTGGAACAAGATGGAAAGACTCTCACATGTTAAGATCTGATTTATTTCCTGAGTTGATTCTAGTTCAGATTAGTTTCTAGTTTAGTTTGGTTCTCAGCTCCGAGGCCAGAATCTTTTAAAAGGCTCTAGAGATCTGGACTCTAGAGACCAGATCAGTGTTCACACCTGGACTCTAGAGACCAGATCAGTGTTCACACCTGGACCTGTTTAACCTGGACACTAGAGACCAGATCAGTGTTCACACCTGGACCTGTTTAACCTGGACACTAGAGACCAGATCAGTGTTCACACCTGGACCTGTTTAACCTGGACACTAGAGACCAGATCAGTGTTCACACCTGGACCTGTTTAACCTGGACTCTAGTGACCAGATCAGTGTTCACACCTGGACTCTAGAGACCAGATCAGTGTTCACACCTGGACCTGTTTAACCTGGACACTAGAGACCAGATCAGTGTTCACACCTGGACCTGTTTAACCTGGACTCTAGTGACCAGATCAGTGTTCACACCTGGACTCTAGAGACCAGATCAGTGTTCACACCTGGACCTGTTTAACCTGGACACTAGAGACCAGATCAGTGTTCACACCTGGACCTGTTTAACCTGGACTCTAGTGACCAGATCAGTGTTCACACCTGGACTCTAGAGACCAGATCAGTGTTCACACCTGGACCTGTTTAATCTGGATCAGGTGTTAATGTGAAAGCTGATACTGATGCTCAAAATGGCCGCTGCTGTTTCTTCCTGCAGAGGTGGCTCCTCCCCCTCCTCCCCCTCCTCCCCCCATCTCTCAGAAGATGGAGGACGCTGACAGTGATGACTCTTTGACGGACAGCTCCTCCTCCACCAGTGACAGCTCTCGACTCCTCCTCTCCAGCTCCTCCTCTGCGTCGTGGACAGGTGAGTTTATCATTAACCTCTGACGGCGCCACCTGGAGTCAGGGATGGGTTTGATTTTAAAGTATGTCTGAGGAGAACATTGATTCATGACTTTACATTTGCTGCATTAAGCTAACCACATGTTAGCATGATAACTGTTAGCCTAGGTGGCCTCCAGATGCTAACAGTTGCCTAGCAACAGTTGATGCTAAACACATTTGTTGTCTCGTTGTCTTCAGGTGTTGACGCCTCGTCAGCGTCTCCTCCTCCTCCTCCTCCTCCTCCTCCTCCTCCTCCTCCTTCATCACAGTCGTCCTCCTGTAACAGACATCATCATCATCATCATCATCATCATCAGAATCGTCTGTCCTCTACTAAAAGCTCCGCCTCCTTCAAGACAGACGCCGCCCACATCAAGGAGGTAGCTGGAGATGGTGAGTTCATCACGGCCTGCCGACGCTTCTGTCCAATCAAATCGTCCGATTCAAGTCGTCACGATGGACGACCAATCAGAGCTCAGATGGTCTGGCACTGAGGAGGTTGTAGAGATGTGGAAAATGTTTCAGAGGTCCTGAGTTGTCTGAAGAAGACTTTGTTTGTGCTGCTCTTCATCTCTGAGGAGGATGAAGGTGTGGCTCGTTAAACGTTGTCCACTATGTCCCAGTGTGGACAGGAAGTCTCCAACTGAGACAGAAAACGGTTCAAACTGATGGAACAAAAAACAGACACTCCCCACATCAGAGTTTATCAGCTGGACCAGACTACAGCTGTGTTATCTCTGAACGCACACACACACACACACCCACACACACACACACACACACACACGCGCGCACACACACACACACACACACACCCCCCCACACACACACACACACACTTATTGTCGGTTTAGGCTTCGTAGCTATGGCAACGTTTGACACGTTTTATTTGAACGTGTAAAGTTTTGATAAAGATCTTTGTAGATAAATAAAATCGTTTTGAAAAGCCGAGACAAAGACGACTGGAGGAGAACGTCAGCTTGGTTCTGGTGTTTTTAGTTTGAGGAGATGATCCGTATTTTAGAACAAGCTGTAAAGTTATTTATTTATTTAACCAGAAAGAATCATTCAAGTTTGTTTAACTGATGTTTTACCTGTTTACTGGTCATGAAGTAACTGGCCAATCAGGACACAGCACATTCAAGACCCGCCCCCATGAGACAATGAGACAAACTCATCTGGACTAGAAGACGTTTCCTCCAAGTGTTCAGCTCTAAATGATGGTGGGGAGTTTAGGTTTTTATCACCTGAAGGTCACATGACTAGAGTCTGGACCTGGACCTGATACTCACCAGGACCTGGTCCTGGACCTGGTCCTGGTCCTGGAGGAACCTGTACTGATCCTGTCTCTGTCCTGTTGTCTCTGCAGACTGTTGTGTCCACTGTCTCCTGGCCTGTCTGTTCTGTGAGCTGCTGTCCATGTGTTCTGCGGTGGGGGAGTGTCTGGCGTGCGGAGTGGGCGGGGCCGGGTGCTGCGACGCTACCACTGGCTGCTGCTGCTGCTGCTGCGTGGAGGCGGCGGGGGAGGCGGCGTGCACGGAGGAGGCGTGTCAGGCCGTGTTGGAGTGTGGACTGCTGGAGGACTGCTGCGCCTCCTCCGACTGCCTGGAGATCTGTCTGGAGTGCTGCTCCATCTGCTTCCCAGCGTAGCGGCCAATCAGAAGACGGGTGCATGATGATGTCACAGTTCTGATCTGGTCAAAGAACCATGGGACCGCGTTCAGTCCAGATACCTGGATGTGTTCTAGCCCCGCCCCCTGTGTCCACAGCTCACATGTTATTTATTGACAGCTAGCTTAACAATGTTTAGCTAAATCTGTAACTCTCCAGACAGTTCACACAGCTCAGTGATGGCTAACCATGAACCAGGCATCTACAGCTAACAGTTAGCTATCAGTTGACTAACAGCTATCAGTTAGCTAACAGCTAGCTAACAGCTAGCTAACAGCTAGCTAACACTTAGCTAACTGCTTTGAAACTTCAGAAATGTCCAGTTTCCTCTTCCCCTGTAAACCAGGACCTGAACAACAGTTAACTTCCTGTGTGTTAGCTTATAACTGACTAAGTTAGCTGTAGCATTTGAAGGTAACAGTGAGCTACGCTAGCTAACTTAGCAGTTAAACCGGTTCTCCTGTTACTCAGATTAAAACACTAGATGAGAGAGCGAGGGGTCAGAGGTCGAGGTCTGTGAGGTTGTTTTCCGTCTGTTGTTCCGTTCATCGTGTTAAAAGGTCACAGCGGCTCGGTCCGATACCATCCTCCCTCCATCATCACCACTCCTGTGTTTGTTTGACAGCTCAGGGGGGGAAGGGGGCGGGGCCTGAACAGGAAGTGGGTCCTGCAGGGACAGGAAGTGTGTGTGTTGAAGGACGTCCAAACAGGAAACAGGAAATCACTGAAAAGACAGCGGCACCTGACCTCTGACCCCGACACGCCTGACATCAAAGACCAAATGTGGACGTCTCAAACGTCACTAGAACCAGAACCTGAACTCAGCACTGGACTATGGAGTCGGTCTCCCCCTGGCCACTTCATTAGGTACACCGGTGAAGGTTCTGGTCAAGAACTAATGAACTGACGCGTGTTCCTAATGTTTTGACATGTTAGTGGTCTAGGCCAAATAACAGAAACACATTTAATTCAGTCCAGTTCAACAGCTCCACTATGATCATCAGGTCAGTCACCATCTTCCTGTTTCTACTGTTTCTATCAACTCATCATTATTTAGATTAGAATGACTTCACTGGTGTACCTAATGAAGTGGCCAGGGAGGGTAAATATATGATTGACGCCTCCTGCTGGACGACAGAGCGACAGCAGCCTGACGTGTTAAGGATCATTTTATTCTGAGCTGTTTAAATCATCCATATCATTTATAATCTTTTACACGTTCTAATTTATTCACTTCTTCTCTGTGTCTGTTGATGAATAATGAAACGTTTGTTTTTTGTTTGTCGACTTTATTTCTATATAAAATTGTGAAAACAAGACGGATCTATAAAAACAAACAGGAACTGGAATCATAAACAACAACAATAAACATAAATGACAACAAACAAACAAACAGAAATCCCTTTATTCCGATGACTGGCGGCCATTTTGATGCCGTTACCATAGTAACCGAAGTCCGTTTCCTCCGACTGTGAGTCAGTCTGTCCCTTCAACCTCACACAATGACAGCTAACGTCACTGCTAACACCAGGTAATCAGACTTTAGTCAGCAGAAGCTAACAGCTAGCTTGATTAGCTAAATGTGCGGTTGCTAGCAACGGCATACAGTACGTAAAATAAAGTTCTGACAGCAACAGTTAGCTAACTCTGCAGACAGGCTACAGTTCACAAAGCTCGGTGATGGCTAGCAGTTAGCTTGGCTTTAGCTGTTATTATCATAGTTAATAGCTAGCAACAGTTAACAACTTCATTAACTGTGCTGCTGACCATGAGCTGAATCAGGCATCTACAGCTAACAGCTAGTTAAGCTAGCAGCTGACTAAATCTCTCAACCCAACTACAACTAGTTAGTAACAGTTGCACTCTTGCTAACAGCTAGCTAACTAGCAGTTAGTTTTAAGAGTAGATGTTTTACAGCTTGTCTGAAACAAAAGCTTGGTACATCCAGCTTCTTCTGGTATAGACAGACCAGGACCTGGATGGGAGTTAGCTTTCTTGGCTTGCATCTGCCCAGATGAATTGTAATTGAACATAATCGCTTGACAGTGTCTGGCTAGCCAAGCTAGCTAATTTAGCAGCTGACTACAAACTGGCATTCATACAGTTCAGTTAAGGCTAACAGTTGTCTGTTCTTAGCTGCAGCTACATGAAGAGTTTGTAGATGACAGCTAACAGTCAGCTAACTGTCAGCTAACAGTCTGCTAACAATCCGCTAACAGTCCGCTAGCAGTCAGCCAACAGTCCACTAACAGTCAGCTAACAGTCAGTTAACAGTCCGCTAACAGTCAGCTAACAGTCAACTAACAGTCCGCTAACAGTCAGCTAACAGTCCGCTAACAGTCAGCTAACAGTCAGTTAACAGTCCGCTAACAGTCCGCTAACAGACAGCTAACAGTCAACTAACAGTCCGCTAACAGACAGCTAACAGTCAACTAACAGTCCGCTAACAGTCAGCTAACAGTCCGCTAACAGTCAGCTAACAGTCAGTTAACAGTCTGCTAACAGTCAGCTAACAGTCCACTAACAGTCAGCTAACAGTCAGCTAACAGACTGCTAACAGTCAGCTAACAGACAGCTAACAGACTGCTAACAGACTGCTAACAGTCAGCTAACAGACTGCTAACAGACTGCTAACAGTCAGCTAACAGTCTGTGATTGGTGCGTGTTAAGCTGGTTGTTGTTATTCTTTAAGGAACCTGAACTGAATAAAACCTCTGAACAGCTAGCAGACTGCTAACAGTCAGCTAACAGACTGCTAAATGTGTGGCCACATATTTACATGTTTCCTGTAAAAGCTGAGCTAGGAGGCCCAGGGTGCATCTGAATACCCATACTAACGTACTGTTCAGTAGGCGAGACGCAGTACGTCACAGTAGTAGTACGTCCGAATTCTTAGTAGACATCGACCAGTAGGCGAAAAATACCCGGATGGCCTACTACCTCCACAGTATACAACGGTAGCTCACTACGCTATCCCACAATTCAGCGGGAGCCCGCTAAGCGTAGAAGAAGACGAGCCGCTGGGAAAATCAAATGGCTGAGACGGTTGTGACAGCTACAGCTACGACAACCGAAGTTTATAAATGTCAGTATATTAGGATAAATGTTGAGTTTAAAATGTTGGTTGTTTCAAAAATACTTCTCCGAGGTGGCTTTAAAATTTCGCGGCATCCGTCGGTGTGCGTCATGTGTGTCGGCGTCACATGTAAACATCCGGGGTCTAAGGACAGACAAGATGGCTGCCCAGTACGTCCTTATTGTAGCCTACTACTCGCTCGCATACATAAATAACGTAGTAAACTGACGGTTGAGTCGAACGTTCTAACCGACGTTAGTATGGACTGACTATTCGGATGCACCCCCAGTGTGCCCTCATTGGTCTGAGCAGGCTCCGCCCACACACATTTGAGCCAAAGCTGACTCTTAACACGCCCCCAGTGCAGGATGAGTCATCAGCATTTTTAAAACATTTTCCAGGAAATGAAACATGAAAATAAAAACAGACCAGCTGACGAACAGTAAAAACATTTCATTCATGTCTTTAAATGTGAGGATTGATTTCACAGGAACAAAGTGGATCCAGGTGAAGACAGCGTTCGTTTCCCTTCTGAAGATAAAATCTGATCCGATCTCATAACGTTTGTTTCCAGCACAGTGATTATAGATCAATCTGTTTATGTTCAAATATATTTACAGGAAAGAAGGAGCAGAACAGACAGGTGGAACCACAGACTGTAAAACACACGGACGCCATGACGGCTCCTCACAGGATGTGGAGCTCCCCCTGCAGTGTAGGTCATAAGCCCCGCCCCCCAGGTTAGTGGGAGGGGCTTGGGCCAAACTAAGACACTAAAGTACACGTCACATAGGTCGTTAATATGTATGTTCAAGTTATTTTAACGCTCTAAAAACAGGAAGTGACATCATGATGATTGACAACAGGTCGGTGTACAGTGTAACATGTAGTAAGGGTGGAGGTAGAGGAAGATGGACGGCTCATCCACAACCTGGATCCATCTAAAACAAGATGGCGGCGCCCGTATCCCTGGAGTCTACGTGTTGGGGGGGGGGGGGGGGGGGTCCCTGGACCAGAACCATGACCACTGAACGTGTCTGTGCTGCTCCTTCCCTCAGCAGCAGGGGGCGCTGCTGTGGAAAATAATCACACCATTCATTTATACACCTGCTGATGTTTCCTTGGCAACCAATCAGCTGTGAGTTTGTTCTCTCGGAGCCAATGTGCTCCAATCAGAGCCCCCCCCCATTAAGGGGGAGGGGAGGAACAATTGCCACGGTGACCATGGTTAAAATGGGCATGATCGTAGCACAGAGGTAACCATGGTAACTGTCGATGGAAAAAAACGGTTGACAGTGGTGCAGCGGAAGACATGTGGTTACCATGGTTACTCTGGGATGACGTCACAAGTTAAAAGAGGGGACTGATTCAAATAAACAAAGCCCCGCCTCCAGCTCCGGCCAATCAGAGCCCTGCTGGCGGTGGCGTCCTCAGAGGTCCTCGTCCATGCTGAAGCTGCTCCTCCTGCTGCTGGTCTTGGAGGCGCCGCAGGACAGCAGCGGGTCGGACATCACACCTCCTCCCCCTCCTCCCCCGTTCTCCATCAGGAGCTCCCCCAGGCCCTGCAGCTCCGTCAGCCCCACGTCACACATCAGGTCCGGGGAGAAGACGCTGGACGCCCCCCGGGGCTCGTCCAGCTCCACGAAGCTCAGAGCGTCGAGGCCCAGGGAGGGGGTCACCAGGGAGGAGGAGGAGGAGGAGGAGGTGGAGAAGGGGTGAGGCAGCGCAGGAGAGAGCAGGGTCCGGGGGTCAAGAGAGGAGGAAGAGGATGTGGGAGGAGGGGAGGAGGAGGAAGAGGAGGAGAGGCCGTGGAGGCCGGCCTGCAGCTCCAACTCCTGCAGCACAGAATAAGAGTGAGAATGCTGTCGCCTGATTGGTCGAGCTCTAACGACCAGTGACTAATAAGGAGACACCCACCTGAATGCGGAGCAGCAGGGAGCGGTTGGTGGTCTCCAGCCTCCTCTGCCTCTCCTCCATGTCTCTGGCTCTCTGCTGTTCCTTCTGCAGCTTACGGATGTAATCCACCGACGCCTTCAGGATGGTCCCCTTGTTCCACCGCGTCTCCCTGAACCACCAATCACAGGCCTCGTTAACACGCACCAATCACAGGCCTCGTTAACACTCACCAATCACAGGCCTCGTTAACACGCACCAATCACAGGCCTCGTTAACACGCACCAATCACAGGCCTCGTTAACACTCACCAATCACAGGCCTCGTTAACACGCACCAATCACAGGCCTCGTTAACACTCACCAATCACAGGCCTCGTTAACACGCACCAGTCACAGGCCTCGTTAACACTCACCAATCACAGGCCTCGTTAACACGCACCAATCACAGGCCTCGTTAACACTCACCAATCACAGGCCTCGTTAACACGCACCAATCACAGGCCTCGTTAACACTCACCAATCACAGGCCTCGTTAACACGCACCAGTCACAGGCCTCGTTAACACTCACCAATCACAGGCCTCGTTAACACGCACCAGTCACAGGCCTCGTTAACACTCACCAATCACAGGCCTCGTTAACACGCACCAATCACAGGCCTCGTTAACACTCACCAATCACAGGCCTCGTTAACACGCACCAATCACAGGCCTCGTTAACACTCACCAATCACAGGCCTCGTTAACACGCACCAATCACAGGCCTCGTTAACACTCACCAATCACAGGCCTCGTTAACACTCACCAATCACAGGCCTCGTTAACACTCACCAATCACAGGCCTCGTTAACACTCACCATTAATGATCTTAACCAATCAACTACACAGAAACTTAAACAGTAAAAAACATCTGAGTGTTTCTAGGTGTGCGTCTAGGTGTGTGTGTGTGTGTGTGTGTGTGTGTGTGTCTAGGTGTGTGTGTGTGTGTGTGTGTGTGTGTCTAGGTGTGTGTGTGTGTGTGTGTGTGTGTGTGTGTCGTGCTGCGTTCACTGACGGGTCAGAGGACTTGGGAATCAGATCTCCGAGTTCTTTGATGCGATCGTTGATGTTGAAGCGTCTCCTCCTCTCGACTGAGACACAAACAGAAACAATCAGACGTGTTCATCAGGTGTCACCTGAACTTTATTCATCACGTCAGTCATTTTAGAGACAATGATGCACTTTACTCTCCTTCCTACGTACTTTTTATCCTCCCTTCCTCCCTCCCTTCCTCCCTCTTCCTCCCTCTCTTCCTCCCTCTTTCTTCCTCTTCCTCCCTCTCTTCCTTCCTTCCTTCATTTCTTCTTCTTCCTTCACCCTCCTCTCTTTCCTTCCTTCCTCTCTTTCCTTCCTTCCTCCCTCTTTCTTCCTCTTCCTCCCTCTCTTCCTTCCTTCCTTCATTTCTTCTTCTTCCTTCTCCCTCCTCTCTTTCCTTCCTTCCTCTCTTTCCTTCCTTCCTCCCTCACCTGGTTCCTCTGAGGATGAAGCTTCCAGGGTTCAGTTCTAATCTGAGTCTTTGTCTCTAAAATAAATTAGATCTTAATATTAGCATCATGATGCTAATACTAGCATCACAAAGTCAGAGTTAAATGTTTACAACATGGCTTCTTTGAGAGATGATATAAAAACAGGAAGTTAAAGATAAATGAGGATCAGCTGATCAGCTGTTTGAGGTACTCACTGAGGTTGTGGTTGTCCTTCTTCTGTCTCTCCTTAATCAGAGCTTTGGTCTCCACCTCTACAACAACATCATCATCATCATTAGTATCATCATCTTCATCTTCATCATCATCATCATCATCATTAGTATCATCATCTTCATCATCTTCATCATCAGTCTCTCAGCTCCTTCACGTCTCGTTGACTCAGCAGGAAGTAGGAACTGATGATGTGGGAAAACACAACCGGCTGCTGTGTGTGTGTGTGTGTGAGTGTCTGTGTGTGTGTGTGTGAGTGTGTGTGTGAGTGTGTGTGTGTGGGTGTGTGTGTGTGTGGGTGTGTGTGTGTGTGTGTGTGTGTGTGTGTGTGTGTGTGTGGGTGTACGTGTGTGTGTGTATTTTTATGAGGCTGTGGGGCTCAAACTCTTGTGGAATAATAACTTTACAACATTTAGAGAATAAAAGTCATTTGAGTCCAGGCTGTAGGGTAAAGGTGAGAGGTCAGGGGTCAGAGGTCAGGGGTCAGAGGGATGAGTGTGTGACTGGACGGTCCTCACAGAGATAGGAACAGGAGCGTGAGTGTGTTCAGAGGAAGTGGTGATGTTGACTCATCAAACTGAAGAGAACAGATTTTTAGCAGGAACAGAAAAGGAAAAACAGGGGGAGGAGCTACGCTGCCATGGCAACGTTTACTTCCTGTTTCCGTCGTCAACAACCAATCAGAGCTCGTGTTACTTACCGTTCATCTCTCTCTTGATGGCGTGCAGGTCGGCCGGGCAGCTGTTGCTAATGGTGACGGTGGGCGTGGCCATCCCTCCGCTGCCATCATACACGTCCAGCAAGTTCCCCGACACGGGCAGCTGCAACGGACCAATCAGAGCGCAGGATCAGAAACATGACTGTTTTCTATCTTTGTGAGGACCTTCCACTGATATAACACGCTCAGAGGTCAGAGGTCACAGCTCCTCAACATGTACCACGTCAAACATCACCCCACACACACACACACACACACACACACTAAGCTACAGTCACATCACTTCACTTTTTAAATGTAATCTTTCATTAAACTGAAGCTCAGACTTTAATGAATTCATTTGAAGAAATATTCATCAATCAAACAGCCACAGCCACAGCTAACATTAGCTAGCTCTGCTTAGCATAGGTGCTAGTTAAAACTGGTCAGAAGCTAATGTGTGCTAACTAAAGACAAGATGTGAAGGTTAAACTTAAACTAAACTACTTTTATTCAGATATGCTGTTAATGAACGAGCTGTTCTTTCTACTTAATTAAAACAGTTTATGGAAGGAAACAAACATCCAAACCAAGGCTAACGCTAGCTAGCTTAGCATCTCATTCTAGGAATATTATTCTGTGGTCACAGGTTGATCAATGACCAACAGCAGCTCATGGTCTTTAAAAAACAAACTGTTGGACTTTAAACATCTGGAGCTCAGTCGACTAATGAACGAATGAATGAGAAGAGTCACAACAACAACTGTTCACAATGAAACCAGCCCTGCAGCATTAATCCTCAATGTGAACTAATACTGATCCAGTTTGAGGACAGCGGCCTCCAGCAGATAACACGCCTCCACCTTCACCAACGGCCCAGAGGTCAGAGGTCAAGCTGACTCCAAACAACCAAACCTTTACCTCTGTTTTAATCCTCCTCTTCTCGTGATCCGGCAGTAAAACCAAAATCCTCATCTTGTCTGATTTCACACGCTAACAAACAAACTCACACAGACACTGAGCTGCTGCTGCTGCTCTTCCTGTTTCTGTTCAGACGACTGTTGAAAAATGGGGAAACGTCTCTTGAAGAAAAAAAAAAACTCCCAGAGAGCTTCATTATCTGACTGAGACACACACACACTCACACACTCACACACACACACACTCACACTCACACCAACACACACACACTCACACTCACACCAACACACTCCACCCACAGAAACGAGGAAGTTTGGAAAACTGAACTAAAACTCTGATGTTTACAGAAATGATCTGCGTCGCCCTCTGGTGGTTGTGGAGCATCTGAAGTATCTGCAGTATCTGAAGTATCTGGAGTATCTGAAGTATCTGAAGTATCTGCCATAAGTAGCTCAGAGAACAACCAATCTATTAGCAAGCTGATGCTAATGCAAAAGCTAAACAGCTACAGACATTAATCAAAGAGGATAACCAACAAGCTGATGCTAATGCTACAGATATTAAGCTAAGAAGACAACCAATCTATTAGCAACATCATATAATACTACAAAGCTAAGAGGACAGCCAATGTATTTCCAAGCTAATGCTAATGCAACAGCTAGCTAGCAAAAAGGATGACCAATCTAGACCAAAACAAAATGGCGCCTCCTGTTTCTGCCATATTTCAGCTTCACTTTTGCAGGGAGGGAGGAAGTGGAGACGCGGCGGCCATCTTTGTTTCTAATGTGTAACATGTGTAGTTCTCCTCCTGACCTGATGGTGTCGGTGTCGTCATGGTGCGTCTGTTACCGTGTTGGCGAGCTGTGGACCAATCAGCGTCAGAAAGTCGTCATTCAGGCTCGACTCCAGGCTGATGACATCATTGATGATGGCCTCTTCCATCTGAATGAACCAATCACAGACGAGACGTTTGATCTTGGTCTGGTTCTTTTTATATCTGCTCAGTTTCAGGTCGAAGTTTCTAAATGTTCTGGATCTGAACTGTTCAATATAAACCAATGAGAGGCAGACTTTTTACTGACTCAACAACTTATTCATCTAATTTTTATCTCATGTTTATCTCATATTCATCTCATATTCATCTCATGTTCATCTCATGTTCATCTCATGTTCATCTCATGTTTATCTCATGTTTATCTCATGTTTATCTCATGTTCATCTCATGTTCATCTCATGTTTATCTCATGTTTATCTCATGTTTATCTCATGTTTATCTCATGTTCATCTCATGTTCATCTCATGTTCATCTCATATTTATCTCATGTTCATCTCATGTTCATCTCATGTTCATCTCATGTTCATCTCATGTTATCTCATATTTATCTCATGTTCATCTCATATTTATCTCGTGTTCATCTCATGTTCATCTCATGTTTATCTCATGTTCATCTCATATTCATCTCATATCCATCTCATGTTTATCTCATATTCATCTCATGTTCATCTCATGTTCATCTCATGTTCATCTCATGTTTATCTCATATTCATCTCATGTTCATCTCATGTTTATCTCATGTTCATCTCATGTTCATCTCATGTTCATCTCATGTTCATCTGATGTTTATCTCATATTCATCTCATGTTCATCTCATGTTCATCTCATGTTCATCTCATGTTCATCTCATGTTTATCTCATGTTCATCTCATGTTTATCTCATGTTTATCTCATGTTCATCTCATGTTTATCTGATGTTTATCTCATATTTATCTCATGTTCATCTCATGTTCATCTCATGTTCATCTCATGTTCATCTGTTTATCTCATGTTTATCTCATGTTCATCTCATGTTCATCTCATGTTTATCTCATATTCATCTCATGTTTATCTCATGTTTATCTCATATTCATCTCATGTTCATCTCATGTTCATCTCATGTTCATCTCATGTTTATCTCATATTCATCTCATGTTCATCTCATGTTTATCTCATGTTCATCTCATGTTCATCTCATGTTTATCTCATGTTTATCTCATGTTTATCTCATATTCATCTCATATTCATCTCATGTTCATCTCATGTTCATCTCATGTTTATCTCATGTTCATCTCATGTTTATCTCATGTTCATCTCATGTTTATCTGATGTTTATCTCATATTCATCTCATATTTATCTCATGTTCATCTCATATTTATCTCATGTTCATCTCATGTTTATCTCATGTTCATCTCATGTTTATCTCATGGACAACAGAGTGCCGTCTGGTGTCTGAACAGTAGAAATGATGAAGCTGCAGGAGGAAGCAGAGGAGCTGAATCAGAGCGACTGATGGTGAAGAGGTTTCAGGAGGAAACTGACTCAGATCCTCAGGAAGAGTCGACTCAGCACATTCAGACCAACTGTCCTTTAAACCAGGACACTGAAGCTGAGACACAGCGTCATTATCTGACTGGGCTGGTAGTATTTAACACAGGACCGTCCCGTTACCTCCAGGCCTGCAGCAGGAGTTACTTATTAGTCTATACGTGTTTGTTCATGTTTACTACTTCCTGTTTGTGTCTATATGTGTTTATTACGTTTAGTTTCTTTTTTAACTGCGTTTGTTTGTGTTATTACTTCCTGATGATGTGTTTGTTGACATGTTTCCCTTCTTGTTTGTCTGTTTATATAACTGTTTACTACGGCCTTATTTGGGTTTATCTGTTTGTTTATGTTTATCAGCTCCAGCTGTGTGTTTATAGGACTGTTGACGTTTCTTACTTCCTGTTTGGGGCTGCTGTCCATTGGCTGTCCACACTCTGAGCCCAGCTGAGGGGTGTGGCTAGCCGGCGGCTGATTGGTTGTCTTGGTGGTGGACAGGTACTGCTGGACCTGCTGCCTCTGAGCCTGCTGGATGTGATACCTGGTGGGGTTCTCCAGGTGAGTCTGTACCTGGTGGACAAACGTCAAACTGTGTTTAAATAAAGGTTGACTCTGAAACAGCTGCTCTCTGCTGATTCCTCCTACCTTCAGCACCTCCACAGGGACCTGGGCAGGAGGTCTGCAGGAGGACGAAGACACACTGATGGGGGAGGAGGAGTCGATGGAGCGAAGGAGCTGCTGCTGCTGCTGCTGCGCCTCCTTCTGCTCCTCCTCCAGAGCCTGCTGACGCATCAGATCCTGACGCATCAAGACCCTGGAGGGAGGAGGGGAAAGAGGAGGAGGAGGAGGAGGAGGAGGAGGAGGAGGAGGAGGAGGGGTTATAAACACGTTGTGATTGGATTCCTGTAGACGACTAAAGATAAAAAGACATGAGAGAATAAAACTGAAGAAGAAGAAGAGCTGTTGTTGTTGTTGTTGTTGATGGTGGTTACCTTGACGACATGACTGACGGCAGCGAGGATGAAGAGGAGGAAGACGAAGGGGCTACTGCTGATGAACTGGAGACAGAGAAATACGATGACATCATCAGTGAATTAGTCTCAAAGGGTCACCTGAGGTTAGAGGTCAGAGGTCAGAGGTACCTGATGCTGATTGGTTGACTCTTGATCTGGTAGAAGGTGTCACAGTCTGACGGCAGCAAACTGTCGACCTCGATGTCAGCGACGATACCGGACTCCACCCTGAGACACAGACAGCCAATCAGAGGACAGACAGAGGACAGAGACACAATCAGAAATCAGAAGGCAGAGAAAACAGACAGCCAATCAGAGGACAGACAGAGGACAGAGAGAAGACAGACAGCCAATCAGAGGACAGCCGTGTTGAGGTAAAGCAGTCGTACCTTAACCAGAGGATAAAGGACAGTGAGAATCAAACACTGAGTGAACACATGAAGAAGAATGTGGAGGATCAACATGTGTCAGCTGTTTGTCTTCACCACTTCCTGTCTGTAACATGAAACGTCCAACAGCTGCTCCAGGTCTGGACCAGACGTCCTCACAAAGAGACAAACTGCTGAGTCACATTTGTTTTTACTTTTCCTTTCTGTCCCACGCATTATGTCTGTGTGTGTGTGTGTGTGTGTGTGTTTGTGTGTGTTTGTGTGTGTCCATGGACCACAGGGGGGAGGACGGGGGGAGGACGGGGGGAGGACGGGGGAGGACGGGGGAGGACGGGGGGGAGGACTTGCCTGGTCTTGTTGTGGTATTTTAACGACACAGTTTCAGCCTTAACTCTGGCCCCTGAAGCTCAAACCAAACTCCATTCATAATTTCTGAAATTTAACTTTCACTTGCCTCATCTGTTCTGATGATTAATGACGGGTCAGCTGATCAACCAACCTGAATGATAACAGCTGACTTTACAACAGCCAGACACGTTGAATGAGACGCGGAGCAGAGGAATAAAGGTTGGTCAAAAATACATTTGGTGAAGTCACAGAGAGAGAGAGAGAGAGAGGAGGGAGAAGGGGGTGAGTAGAGGTCAGAGGTCAAACAGTCACAACAACAACATGCCCATCATCCCTTCATTATCATCATCATCATCCTCACACACATTTACAACCTGACAGCCTCTGTTACTTCTCTGTTGCAGCCCAGGATCACAGGAAGCACTTCACACCAAACTCCATTCATAAAATCCACAATTTAAAGTTCCTCAAGACCCAGAAAATTAAACTCTTATCAACAACACTTTGAATTTGATTTTTAATTTAAATAATTCAGTTCGGCCACAGTAAATAAGAAGAAGTTTTTCATTCCGACTGCATTTGTTTGTGTTCAGTCTGTGGGTTTCTGGCCCTTTAAATCAAAGCCTATTCGTAAAGTTTAAATGTAAAGTTTAAATTTAAGTTATTATATTATTGAGGTTCCGCACAAACCATATTCAGATTAAATATTATAAACTACTGTTCACATCGGCATCAACCAATGACCCAGAAAACATGTTTACTGTGATTGTCAAAGACGGCGACTCAAACCAAACTCCATTCATGTGTTCGGCATTTTAAGGTTCACCTGCCTCCCAGGAAATATGAGTCACTTTAAAACATAAGTCAAATCTACACTTTCACTCTTTGCAGATCACGGTTCAGTTCGGCGTCAACCTGAATCATTTTTTTGTTTTACTGTAATCTCGACTTGAATCATATTTTATTGTGACATCAACAGCAGTGAGTGTTAAAGTACCGGGTGGTGGAGAACTTAAAGCCGCTTTCGGCAGATCTGACCTCGGCCTTCAGTCTGGACGGAGAGCCTTTTCACCAAGGAGCGCTGTTAAATACGCAGATTTTTGAACGGAGTTCGGCGTGAGACGCAGACATAACGGTAACTCCCTGAACTTCCGGACTCACCTGACGAGGTTGAGAGTTTCAGCCGAGTTCAGGATGACAAACACGGTCTGCTGCTGCAGGACCCCGGCCTCCCGCGGGTCCTGCTCGGTCCCGCTCCGGCTCTGCTCTCCGGTCTGGACCTGGTTCGGGCTGGAGGCTGACATTTCTCCAGATGAAGAAGATGAACAGACAGCGGAACAGAGGAGTTTTTTATTACCCAGCAGCCACCGCGGGATCAAAGTCTCCGAATCACAGCAACAGAACCGAGACCCAGAAGAGAAGGAGACAAGAGGAGTAGAAGGAGGAGGAGGAGAAAGTGAAGGAGGAGGAGGAGATGATGATGGTGATGTCTCAGGTTCGAGTCCTCCTTCAGGCTGCAGAGCGGCACCTGAACCAGAGCGTTCGTGTGGAGAAAGCTTCAAACATAGAAACACAACACACAGATCAGACCACCACAGTTATTTAATTATTATAATGAATATTAAACTATCTTCCTCTGTAACTGATGACAATGATAATCATCTTAAATACACATTCAAATAGTTAAACATAATAAAATAAAAATGATAACACGAATAATCCTGTTAAATCTATAAAAGAGTTTCCTCTTCTTTCTGTCGGCTCTGGTTCTATACTTCTGAGGGCGGGTCTTACTAACTGGACTGATCTCGTCCGGACCAATGAGCGGCTGCTGTGTCCGTGGCCAGCCAATCAGACGCAGCTGCGGCTCAGAGTGGAGCGGAGTCCGCCATCTTGTTTGTTGTTGTCTCTGCTGTTACGGGAAGTGAGCTGAGGGGGAATTCCAGGTTCCAGGTGACATCAGCCCCTCAGGTCGCGACCAATCAGAAGGCAGGAGAGTGGCGCGAGCCTTTAATCCAGACGATGCAGAGTTGCATCAGTTTCTCTGTTTACGTCATTTAGGTTTTATTTATTTAGATTTAGGATATTTTAGTTTAAATGTTATATAATATATATTCTTCCATCTCTACTTCTTGTACATGTGTCTATATACTCATATGCTAATTTGTACATGTTGCTTTTACTATTTTATTTTATTTTACTAGTTTTTATTTACTTATTTTATTTTATTTTATTTTATTTAATCTTTCTTTTATCCGTGGTTCTTAAGAGTGTTACAGCTACTGTGACCAAGCAATTTCCCTTGTGGATGAATAAAGTTTATCTAAGTCTAAGTCTATACATTCATTAGTAGCTTAATTGCACATAAAAACCTCTTAAGAACCACAAGTAAAAAATAAAAAAAGTAAAACGTGTATAATTTCCTTTATTTTGTATATTTTGTATTTTTACTGTGTTGTTATAAATTGATTGATTATAAGTTGTATTGCCTCCTGGTCAGTGATTAAAACCATTTCTCTACATTTTATACGGTGTATGATTGTCTCAGATAAAGTTGGTGAGATGGTGAGGGGCCTGCAGCGTGTCACAGGTCAAAGGTTAACCTGCACCAGGCTAACTTAGCCTAGCCCAGCCCAAACCGCTAACTGATCTCCCAGTAAAAGATGCTGGGCTAGGTCAGCCTCCTGGGGTCAGAGCAGATCCTCTGGTTTCACTGTGGAGCTTTTATTGTCTGTGAGTTTCTCCTCGTGGCCTCTGGGAGGCGCCGTAGCCTCAGCTGTAAACAAACCAGCACTGACAGACGCTTCATTCCATCCTTTTATTGTTATAACCTCTTCTAGAACATTTGTCTTTTTATTTTCTTACAGAGGGGCATGATGGGAAACAGACATCAACAGCACAGAAGGCAGTGGCCGGCCACTAACCAATAACCTGTCAATCAATCAACCAATCAACCAATCAGTCTTCAGTAATAACAGTAACAGGATCGCAGAAGAACAACATGGAGGAGAAAACACGACTGTGCTGCTGTTACTCTGGAGACAGAGACGGAGGATGCTGCTGTTGTCACGGTAAATAGAGTCCAGTCTAGCGGTTGCTACGGTAACATGCAGGTATGGACCCTGCGGCTGAGGTTACCATAGCAACACTGTCCCCAGCAGCTCTGGAAACCGCTGACTACCGTTGTAACACCGAGGAGCGGCGAGGAGGGGGTGGGGGGGCTGATGGTTACCATAGCAATGCATCCACCTCCAGAAAACTCTGGTCACAGAAATGGTGTCGTCTCCATGGCAACGGCAGCCATTAACAGTCCACAGCACTGTGTGAGAAGGTGAAGCAAGGATCACACCTGGACCGGAACAGCTGACAGGAAGTGACACAATCAGACCAGAACCGGTCCAAACCAGTTACAGCCAGCCGGCTCAGGTCCAAACCAGCTGTAACCGGTTTTAACTGGAGATGAGGTTTAAACAACAAAGATAAAGAGAAACGTGAACATTTAGAAACTCCTCACAGACTCACTGCCTCAGATTCACTTTATTATAATGTGGCTAACGCTAGCTTGTGCTAGCAGCTCTGAAAAGAAACAACACTTTAGATTTTATAATAAACAATAAAAAAACACCCATCATATTAATTTGGTCATTTCTCATCTCTAGATACGACCAGATCAAACTGGTTATGAACTAACATGTGGTGTCCAGCCCAAAGAGACAACAGGAAGTACTTAAATATACATAATGCAGATCTGATATATTAGCCAACGACGTCACTAGCTCTGAATACGAGATACGGTATAAATATGTGCTTTGGCACGCAAAGAAAAAGTGCAGACCGGACTGAAGAGCCGAATCAAATACACCCACTGACCAGAACCAGTCGGAACCGGTCAGAACCGACGGGAACCGGTTAGATCTGGTCTCCAGAGGTTGATAGCAGAAAAGAAAATCAATATAACTCAAACTAAAGAAGCAAATTTAGCATCGACTGCTCAGCACACTTTCACCACATCAAAGTAACCGATGATAAGGCTGTTACTGGCCATGTTCTTCCTTCACATGCCAAGAACACGCTAAAAACACGCTGTGACCACCAGAGCCACGCACAGACGGAGCACCAGGAAGTGAGTGAGGTAGAAGTTCAAGAAAGACTTCCACATTTAGAAAAATCCAGTTTTCCAAACTCATGTTCAGGCGTTTAGCCTAGCTTAGCCTAAACGCTAACTGCTAACATAGCGCTGACAAAAGAAGAGAACCAACACATTTACTTTTCAATAATGAGTCAATGAGGTTGTCTAGTCTAGAATCTGTCGGTTTTAAGACTCAACAAAAACAGAACATGTTAGCTTTAGCATTAGCTGTCAGCTAGTTTCATCAAAACAGAAAATAATACACATTCCAATAAAAAGTCTGCCTGGTTCTTCTTCTAAAACATTTCACAGATGCTAGCATTGGCGCTAACAAACCTTCGCTAACTAATTATAAACCGTTTCAATTAATTAACGGTTCTGTATCATTGAAGATGGAACCAGACGTCCTCGTGACTTTAAAACCTCCAACTGTACAAAAACATCTGTAGTTACATTAAACTCATTATTCTTGTTCAGTCTTGATTTGGAGTCTAATTAATAAAATGATGATCATTGGTTTGAGAGTGGAGTTTACTTCTTTGTTGATGTGGCTATGCTAACAGTTTCCCTCTACTTACTTGTGCTAAGCTAGGCTAACCATGTCTTGACCTCTGAGAACAGGTGGCTTTACTAAAACGTCAGATCGTTCTTTAACCTTCCCCGTGCTAATCTAAACTGTGAAACCAACATGGCCGCCACTGAACAGAGCGCTCTGTGTGGCCCTGGCCAGCGAGGAGACCTTTGACCTTTACTCAGTCACATGACCGTCAGGTCACAGGAGAATAAATTATATTTACAAAATTGTTTACTTTGTTTTCTTCTTGCATCAACTTGCATCAAGCAAACATCAACACAACCGGACTCAGAAACACAGAAATATCCAACAACACGTCTGTTCAGCTCAAGAAGAAGAAGATTCATAGTTTCACTAAAAAACACTTTGTCCAAAAGGTGTTTAGACTCAGAGAAATACTGAACACGGCAAGTCAAGATGAGAAAACAACAAAGTCCTTGGATTCTTTTCCATCAAACAGGAACCAGGAACCAGGAACCAGGTTCAGTCAACAGATGAGTTCTGTGGTCCGGTTCCTCTCCGAGACTCTTCGTGACTCTTTAGAAATTTTTTACTTCCAAAAAACATCTTCAACGTCCTCACCGCGGCGACGCACCAATATTTTCATGATTTATTTATTTATTTATTCTTTTCCTTCATTAATTAATAAATCTTCTGGTCGGTAAAGAACGTCGTCTTCTCAGAATCCAAATCTGTCTCAACCACAAATATGAAGAGAGATTTAAATGAATTTAAACTAAAATCTGGAAGTTCAGACTTTAAATGTCTGATTATCTTCAGTTTATAAAGATTTGTTCAAAACACAAAACATCTGATGAGACAGGAAGTCGTCCAGGAGTGACCTCACCACTAGATAGCACTACACTCTGCACACGGGTCCTTTAAGAAAACATTTACACGCTCAGCTGGGAAATTGAAGTCAAAATCAGAACTAATGAGTTAACGTTCATCTTTAACTTCATTTCTCTTTTTATAACTTTAGTTTGTGAAGGGACAGTTTGGACTCTGAGAATCAAACGTGGACGTGAAGGAAAATAAATATATTGATGATGATGAGAGCTTTGAAATGAGGAGGGAGGAGTCTGCAGTACCCAGAGACACCTGCAGGGGGCAGGGGCTGCTGGGAAATGTAGTGTAGCTCCAGACAGGACGCTCCGTTGGAAGAATTTCTTTTTTCTTTGGGGAAAATTTGACATAAAATGAAACAAATGTCATTAAGTGCATTCAGAGACGACGAGAGTGTTTCCAGGAACTCAGTTTAAGTTCCTGCTC
The DNA here is from genome assembly GCF_963514085.1 of Chelon labrosus. Lineage (NCBI taxonomy): Eukaryota > Metazoa > Chordata > Actinopteri > Mugiliformes > Mugilidae > Chelon > Chelon labrosus. The sequence continues at coordinate 142,430 of NC_140360.1, forward strand.
AGGTTCCTGGTCCTCAGGTCTGGTGGGACACAGACTTCAGCTGGACAGCCGAGGGAACTGAGTGATTCATTGAAGCTGATCCAGAGTCAGCTGATGGATGAGTGAATGTAGAAGCTGATGTGGGTCGGTCAGGGCTTCGGGCTGGGGGGGTTGGGGGGGGGGGGGTCCTGGTTTCTGATCGATCGCTGTCGTCTGTGAAGAGCCTGAATGTGACTACAGCCCAGAGTGATGTGGAAACGACAAGCATCGCCATAGCAACAGCAGGTGTTCAAATCAGGGGGGTGGGGGCGGTGAAGAGGCTCCGCCCACGTCGGCGTGTTACAGCACAGAGGAGAGGAATCATGCAGACAACTTTAAATACAGAGTTAACATCGATTGTAGCTACGACAGCGTCTTCTGGTCTCATTCAAAGACTCCGCCTTCCTCAGTGTCATCGTCCAATAGAATCACGTGTTCTCTCCCTCCGCTCCGAGCTCCTCCCCCTCCTCCTCCACGCTCTCCACGATCGGCTGGTGAACATGTGGCTCCTCCCCCCTCCCGGCCCTCGACAGGGCGTCCATCCACCTGCGCTGTAGCTCCTCCCCCTCGGCGCTGAAGTACAGGGTCAGGTGACTCTGGGAGATCTTGAAGGCGTGGCGTCGCTCCAGGCGGTCACATGACTCGGGCAGAGACACCTCGAAGCCAATCAGAGGCACGCTGCGCTGCGCCTTCACATCCTGTCAGGACATAAACACGTGTAATAAATATAAATATGGTTTTATTTTATTTTCTTACAGCGGCCTGTAGGAGGCGCTAACGAGGAGTCGTACCTGAGGAGCTCCGTAGACGTACAGCACCAGGGGTTCGTTCTCTGGGATGACGAACCAGGCCTTCTGCCAGCCCCGCCCCCCTCCTTTCTCCATGTGGTGAAGAAAACTACAAATCACACTGTTCTCGGCGGCCAGCGAGGCTTGTTTCTATGGCAACGAGAGAGACAGAGACAGGACAGTGAAGGAGATCAGGCAGCAGCCTCGGGCACCAACAAACCTGAGCCGCGGCGACAAACCGACCTCCAGGATGGAGCGCCTCCTCTGGCTGCTGACGCTCAGCCCGCCGGCCGCCGGACACGCCCCCACCAGCGCCACGTAGCAGTCCACGCACACGCGGTTGGTTCGGTTGTTGTCGTACGACAGGCGAGCTCGAAACTCGGAGCATTTCCCACAAACCACCTGGATTCAGACGGACAGACGGTCAGAGACGTCCAGATGTGGACGGACAGATGGACAGAGAGACAGACGGATGTTGGACGTACGTGTCCACAGGCCTTGCAGTGGTGGCGTCTCTTGGTGATGGAGTTGAACGGCTCCTGGCACTTCATGCACAGAGTCACCTCCTTCTCTCTGATGGGGGTCGGGGCTCGCTTCCCCAGCTCCACACAGCTCTGGGGGGGGGGGGGTAGAAGGTTAATTGGCTGCAGTACCACAGGTAACCACTGGGGGGCAGAGAGTGAGAGTTACCGGGGAGTGAGGGGGGGTGGACTCATCGTCCCTCAGAGAACAGGTCAGATGACGGAAGCTCTCCACGGTCTGCTCGTGTCTCTGGATGGTCGCCTGGATGGCCTGGACAGAAAGACCAGGTCATCACCAGGTCATCACCAGGTCATCACCAGGTCATCACCAGGTCATCACCAGGTCATCACCGGGTTATCACCAGGTCATCACCAGGTCATCACCGGGTCATCACCGGGTCATCACCAGTCATGTGTTTTATTGGTTTATAATTTACTAAATAAATGAGACGACTTCAAAGCATTCTTTAGAGCTTTAGCGTCACCAAGATGGCCGCCGTGTGGAGCCATCAGGGTGGTGTTTACCTGGATCCAGTCCTTCTTCTCCTCCTCCGTCCTGCACACACACACAAACCAAACAGTGACTCAGTGATCAGGTTCAGAGTCGGACGTCCCGTGTGATGAGTCTATCTGTACCTGGCCTGCAGCTCCAGGGACCTCTGCTTCCCAGACACCAGGAAGGTCCTGGGGACGGCAGCGCTGCTCGTCTCCTTCAGCTGAAGACAGGAAGACCAGTGAGTCCATCTGAGCGTGCTCAGTTCAAACAGAGCCTTCAGCTTGTTAAGTTCATTAGTTTGTAATTAAGTATTAGTATTATTACCACCACCGTCCACCAGGGGGCGGTCCTTAATTAACCTCATTTAGTTCACGAGGCGTCTCACCTCCATTCCGTCCACGTCGATGCGAGCACGGACGCCGTACTTCTGACCAATCAGACGCAGCTTTGGGACACAGTAGAGCAGCCTGTCATTGAACTACGGAGAGAGAGAGGGAGACGTCACTCATTACCGTTACCATGACAACGTGAGGACAACACAGCAGCGTGGAGGAGGAGGTCAGAGACCAGGATGAGGTATCGGTCCTGCGTGGTCCCGTTCTTGTTGGACAGCTTCAGGATGTGTCCCTCCTTGATGAGCTCGTTGGTCGGGTTGACGATGTCTTCTTCTCCTCCCAGCAGCTCGTACACCTTCAGCAGCTTCCTCATCCGCTCCTGACACGGCACAAACAGGAAGTCAGCCCGACCAATCACAGAGCAGCAGGAAGAGATCACACCTGACCTGTCTCCATGGAGACGAAACCACCAACACGGGTGTTTACGTCAAGACAACAGAAGACAGGTAGGATGAGGAAGAGGAGGAGGAGGAGTCTGATTGTCTCACCATCTTCCTGATGGCGGCGTTGGAGTGTTCTGCTGCCGTGGCGATCAGCTCCAGAGACTCTGAGGAAATAAACAGACAGTCCTCCAACCAATCAGATCCTTCTCTGTTTTAAATCTGTTTCCTGTCAGACTCTCTTCTCTGACGGCGGCCATTTTGTTTTTACTCTAATTCAACTCAGCAGAGAGACTCCAGAATAACTTCCCTGGTCAGACTTCAGCATGATGAGTTAAACCAGAGACTCTAGAACCAAGATGGCCGCCCAGTCTCCTCCTCCCATTGGTCAGACTGAGTCTAGAACTGGGTCCAGGTCTGGATGCTCTCTGCTCTACCTCCACCAGTTACTAACAACATTTAAATCCATCATGGATTCACTGTCAATGCTAACGTAGCTAGCTAGCTAACTGTGAACGTCTGTAGCTTTCACACAGACAGCTACTTAGTGACGCCACTTCCTGTTTCTATAGCATCAAATAACTTGGACACACCTCAGCGTTATATTAACTACCTAAAATGTATGTGATGTGTACTTAAGTCCCGCCCACTAACATGCAGGGGGCGGGGCTTATGGCCTATACTGCAGCCAGCCACCAGGGGGAGCTCCACATGCTTTGAGGAGCCGTCATGGCGTGTCCCTGGTTCTACTGTGTCTCTGTGTGTGGGGGTGTTTGTTCTCCTACTCTGTGCGTCCCTGAAGTCCGGGGCGTCCTCCGTCAGGCGGTGGAGATAATCTTTGAGCAGCAGTTCGTAGCGAGGGATCCTCTGGACCGGCTCCAACATGTGGTGCTGCAGCGTCAGGTTCCCACAGCGCTCCTCCCTCTGCAGCAACACAGACACAGACATGACCCCTGACCTCTGACCCCTGACCCCTGACCTCTGACCTCTGACCTCTGATGATCTCTGACCCTACCTGGATCTCCTGGATGATGGTCTTGAACGGCGCCGACCGTTGGGTCCAGATGTTCACCAGCTCCATCGCTCGGTCAAAGTTCTTCACATATTCACCGTACATCTTCAGGAAGGGAGCGAGCTTCTGGAGGATGTCCCCGACCCGTGGGTTAGAGTCCCTGAGGAGGACGAGAGGACAGTGGTGATGAAGAGGAGGAAGAGTGGGATGATGATGATGATGATGAAGTGGAGGAGGGGTCCTCACCACTCCTCCATGCGTTTCTCCAGCGCTGGCAGCAGGAACTGTTGGTGGAAGCAGTAGATGGAGCAGATGTTGGAGAAGATCCCATGAACGACGTCGCAGGGAAACGAGGAGCGGGAGCGCGCCTCCTCCAGGAGCCGGGCACAGAAAACCTGCAGGAGGAGGAGGAGGAGGAAGGTTTCCATGACAACAGTAAAGATGGCTGACGATAATGCTAGCTGCTACATGTCAACTTCTCTACTCACCTGGTCCAGCAGGTACAGCTTAGAGACGTAGGCGATCTCTGTATGAAGCAGCTCATTAGCAATGTTGAAGACCCTCTGCTGGACAGACATCTGAGACAGAGAGACAGAGACAGAGACAGAGACAGACAGAGAGACAAAGAGACAGAGACAGAGACAGAGACAGACAGAGAGACAAAGAGACAGAGACAGAGACAGAGACAGAGACAGATTTGAACTTATTTCTGATCTAGTGATAAAGCTGAGAGACAGGAAGTGACATCATGATCTTCAGGCTGACTCTACTGAGCATGCTCAGTCTCATGGTTCTGTTCACATCTCTAACTTCCTGTCTTACCTCGGCAGAGTCCTGTCTGTCTGTCTTGGGGGGGGGCAGCACCAGAGTTAGCTCCGCCTCCTCCTCCTCCTCCAGGTCACTGTCTCCCTCCTCAGAGAAGTCCCGCCTCCTCCTCACCGCTCCCCTCGCTTCCCCCTCCTCCCCTTCGCCTCCCTCCCCGGCGTACAGGGACGAGCTGGAGAGGCGGGGCAGGAGGGCGGGGCTGCACGGATAAACCACGCCCCCCTCGTCCACACCGACGAAGCAGAGCTCCTCGCTGTGTGACGGGGAGCTGATGCTGTCGATGCCGCTGTCCCGATTGGCCAGCTTCCCGTCCGTCTGCGAGGAGGGGAGGGACAGACACTCAGAGGGCAGCTCTGATTGGTCGAGCAGCAGCGCCGGCTCCGGTTGCTGTTGTTCCCTCATCTCCACGACGACGGCGTCGTCCTCCAACTGTTTCTCAGAGGCGCTGTAGCCCGACTCCATGGACAGACGCTTCTGGTGGACGTCGTCCCGACACGCCGCCGCCAGCTCTTCATCATCATCATCATCATAGTCATCAGCCTCAGCCCCCACTGTGATGTCATCAGGAGGCGTCAGAGCACCCGACTCCTCCTCAGGAGGGGGAGGGGCCGGTGATGATGATGACGGTGGTGATGAAGGCCTGGAGGAGGAGAGGGGGTCGGGGAGCCGGGGACATAGAGCCCCCCCCGTGATGTCAGGGACCACAATGATCTGCTCCCTGTAAACAAACAAACAAACAAACAAACAAACAAACAAACACGATGACGTCTGACTGAAACCTAAACTGATGATGTCATCATCTTGTGACCAATCAGAACTCACCGTTCAAATTTCTCTATGAGTGACAGGACACACGTCGGGGAGGCGGTGCCATCAGCTCGGATGGGTGGAGTCCGGCCACCTCGAGGGTCAGCCGGGAGGGGCCTGCAGGGCGGCGTAGGGGGGAGGGGCTTGTCGGGAGCTCGGGGGCGTGGCCTTGACACCCCCGCCTGCTGCTGAAGGTGGGGGGGCTTTGGGGGCACTGTGGAGGAGGGTTCACAGGTTAATTAGTGATGTCATGATGTTGACAGGAAGTAAAGAGGTCTCTGGATCCTCACCCTGAGGTTTGGGGCCCGGCAGTGGCGGCCTGCTCTTGCTCGGTGGTGTTATTGTTGCAGCTGGCAACTCAGGCGGTCCCGTGTCATTCACCAGCAGCAATCCATCCATGGAGCCGTGGCCCTCTGCTAGCTCCACCCCTCCCTCCAGGGAGGCGGGACCTGATGAGGAAGTACTGGGCCCCGGGTCGGAGCTGAGCTGTTGGGGCACGTCAGCATCAAGGGTCCCGTGGCCACACGGTGAACAGGAAGGCTCCAGAGAAAGACTCTTAGTCAGCAAGCTGGGACTGGAGGAGGAGGAGGGACCTGGGGGGGGGGGGGGGGGGGACAGGTCAGACAGGCCACGCCCACAAATACACAAATGACTGATGGTTTCTGTTATAATGGGATCACAGCAACAGTAATGGCCTCCCAGATCAACCAACCAATCAACCAACCAGCCAACCAGCCATATCCAAAAAAGGTTCAAACAAGGCAACTGGACTTGTGGAGATTTTTGAGAAGACGTTTCACCACCTTCTTCAGTTCTAGGGGACTGGTGGGAACTGGTGGGAAGTTTGAGGTTTAAAACAGGTAAGTACCCAACCGTTAATGGAAATTAGCTGAAATTAACACAACATGCAAGTTTCAGGAGGAGTTCCTATTTAAACCTCAGACTTCCCACCAGTCCCCTAGAACTGAAGAAGCTACTCAGACGAGTGGTGAAACGTCTTCTCAAAAAAAGTCCAGTTGCCTTTTTTGAACGTTTTTTGGATAAACCATGACCTGGATGACTGAGAACCTTCACAGACAATCAATCAACCAATCAACCAACCAACCAATCAACCAATCAATTGATCGATTAATTAATCAACTAAGCAACCAACCTAATGATGGATGATCTCTGTGTTTTACGTGGCAGGTGGAGGGTTAGTGATGGTGTTGGGGGGGGGCAGCTTTATGTCTGTCTGATGTTCAGGTTTGTGCTGAGTCACTGGTTCCTCTGAGGCTGAATATTCGTGGAGGATCAGTTCTACAGATTCTTACTGATTATTGATCTAAACTGTAAACATGGACCAATCAGAAATAACTTCTACACAAACGTCGTCTGACAGGTTTGACTTTAGCCTCAGTCTAACTCAGGTCCTTGTGTTGTGGGGCCCCAGATCATTTTGAGGGTTACATTAGGGGGAGGTTATGATCAGGTGAGGGTGAGGGCATGAATTATGTCACTGGGACGTCCTGACAGAGACAGTAACAGTAGGTTTGTGTGCAGATGTGATGGGAGGTCAAGTGTAGACATGAACCAGATGTGGAGCAGATGTTGTGTCTGTGAAAGAAGCAGTCATTAAACTACACTACCCACAATCCTCTCTGCACCAGCAACACGCAGCCTCTTCTTCATCTTCCTGGTTGGTTAACATGTAGAACATCACAAAGAACATCTGGAACCATGTAAAGAACCATCAGAACCACCTAGAACCCCACAGGAACCAGCAGCAGGAGAAGATAACACACAGCAACAGCTAGCACACAGCTAACAGCTAGCACACAGCTAACAGCTAGCACACAGCAACAGCTAACAGACCGCTAACACAACAGAAGCGATAGCGGAATCTAAAAACTGCTTCTCTGAGTGGTGGCCATTTTGTCTCTCAGGTGAGGTGTATGACTACTGTTACTCTCCTGTCATCACCACATTAAGCCCCGCCCACACCGATCTGATTGGCCCATCAGACCTTTGCTGGAGCAGAATCAGTTCCCAACAGAGTGACTCCAGGTCAGTGAACTAATTGAACTCTGGCCGTAGAACCAACAGCAGCCACTAGATGGAGACACGACATGGACATGGACATGGACACGGACATGGACGAGCTGCTTCCTGACAGTTTGTGTCCTCAGGACAGAGATCCAGGAGTCTGATCAGATCCTGCTCGTTTTATTCTGCAGGAGTCAAGGTGATGAGGAGGCGCGTCTGTCTGCAGAACCCACCACCACCCTCCAACCCTCCAACCCTCCAACCACAGTCCAGATGTGACCTCACTCACAGCCAGACAGACAGGCGGGCATCGACCACATGTCTGATCGGGACCAGGTATCGATCAGCTGAGGGGTCACGTGTGTTCTGTCTGAGCAGCAGCAGACGCAGCATCCTGCAGCCATACTAGCCTACATTCACTGCGGCGAGATGTCGGTCAGTATGTGCGCGTGCACGACGACCAGAGTGAGAGAGCGCGCATATGTCATCCCCACCCCCTCCTCCCCGTCCTCCCCCCTCGTCCTCCCCCATCACCAGCATCAGTCTCTAACATGTCTCATGTCAGAACCAGTGAACGGTTCTGATGGAGCTGCGGCTGTGCGCGCTGCTGTAGGTGTGTGTGAGCGCGTGCCCGTGCGGCGGCTGTCAGAGGTGTGTTTAGATGCGTGTGTGTGTGGGAGCGTGCACGCGGTGCAGATGTGTCTCACCTCTGGTCAGGCTGCTTCTGTCCATGTACATCGCGCAGCAAAACACAAATCCGGTCATTAAAGAGAGGGATGCGGGAGAGAGCGGCTCTCCGGTCCACAGCACGAGAACAAACCGGGTCAGATCCACGCGCACACACACTCACACACTGAGGAACCGGACCGGCTCTGGCCACCGACACACCGACACACCGACGGGTCTGGACCGACAGCACCGACCGGCTGCTGCTCCACGGTGGATAAGTAGGTTAGATCCGCTCGGTTTGATTCAGAGGGCTGCCCGGTGTGTGAGCGGCGGGCGGCGGCAGAGAGCGAGGGGTAGGGGGGCGGGGAGGTGAGAGAGAGAGAGAGAGAGAGAGAGATGGAGAGAGAGAGAGAGAGAGATGCCTCTGTTAGCCTCCTCCCCCTTTTTTGGTTTCCTTGGCAACAAATTAAGAAGACAGTGTGTGTGTTCCTGCCTTTATCATGTTGTGGGGACCGATGTTTACACTAATGAACCATGTGGAGCCCCACGAGGTCTGATCTGGTCTCTGGAGTCCAGGTTAAAGAGGTCCAGGTGTGAACACTGATCTGGTCTCTAGAGTCCAGGTTAAACAGGTCCAGGTGTGAACACTGATCTGGTCTCTAGAGTCCAGGTTAAACAGGTCCAGGTGTGAACACTGATCTGGTCTCTAGTGTCCAGGTGTGAACACTGATCTGGTGTCTAGAGTCCAGGTTAAACGGGTCCAGGTGTGAACACTGATCTGGTCTCTAGAGTCCAGGTTAAACGGGTCCAGGTGTGAACACTGATCTGGTCTCTAGTGTCCAGGTTAAACAGGTCCAGGTGTGAACACTGATCTGGTCTCTAGAGTCCAGGTTAAACAGGTCCAGGTGTGAACACTGATCTGGTCTCTAGAGTCCAGGTTAAACAGGTCCAGGTGTGAACACTGATCTGGTCTCTAGAGTCCAGGTTAAACGGGTCCAGGTGTGAACACTGATCTGGTCTCTAGAGTCCAGGTTAAGCGGGTCCAGGTGTGAACACTGATCTGGTCTCTAGAGTCCAGGTTAAACGGGTCCAGGTGTGAACACTGATCTGGTCTCTAGAGTCCAGGTTAAACAGGTCCAGGTGTGAACACTGATCTGGTCTCTAGAGTCCAGGTTAAACAGGTCCAGGTGTGAACACTGATCTGGTCTCTAGTGTCCAGGTGTGAAAACTGATCTGGTCTCTAGTGTCCAGGTTAAACAGGTCCAGGTGTGAACACTGATGTGGTCTCTAGTGTCCAGGTGTGAAAACTGATCTGGTCTCTAGTGTCCAGGTTAAACAGGTCCAGGTGTGAACACTGATGTGGTCTCTAGTGTCCAGTTTAAACAGGTCCAGGTGTGAACACTGATCTGGTCTCTAGTGTCCAGGTTAAACAGGTCCAGGTGTGAACACTGATCTGGTCTCGAGTGTCCAGGTTAAACAGGTCCAGGTGTGAACACTGATCTGGTCTCGAGTGTCCAGGTTAAACAGGTCCAGGTGTGAACACTGATCTGGTCTCTAGTGTCCAGGTTAAACAGGTCCAGGTGTGAACACTGATCTGGTCTCTAGAGTCCAGGTTAGAGTCCAGGTGTGAACACTGATCTGGTCTCTAGAGTCCAGGTTAAACAGGTCCAGGTGTGAACACTGATCTGGTCTCTAGTGTCCAGGTTAAACAGGTCCAGGTGTGAACACTGATGTGGTCTCTGGAGTCCAGGTTAAACAGGTCCAGGTGTGAACACTGATCTGGTCTCTAGTGTCCAGGATAAACAGGTCCAGGTGTGAACACTGGTCTGGTCTCTAGAGTCCAGGTTAGAGTCCAGGTGTGAACA